>NW_022436962.1:23933829-23964348 GCF_009761245.1 Sapajus apella | reverse complement strand
ATAAACTAGGAGCTGTGTATAAAACACTTGTGCAGCATAGTGAAGTATGATGGCTATTTCAAAGAAAGGCAATTGTGTGACTGAGTTAAAAGAATAGACAAACTGTGGTTATTCAAACTTGGGTACTTGGTAGACTTTTTTTTTTTTTTTTTGGAAATGAATGAAATGAGACCATCACTTCAAAGAAACCACTGACAGTATTTGTTGCCAGTAATAAAATCTGAGCTTTCAAGAGGAAATCAGAATTTTAGAAAACTTACATCTACTACTGTGAGCGTGATGACTTCCCAATACTTAAAGGCTGTTTTCTGATGAGATGAGTGAAGATATTCATTAATGTAAATTTTTTAAGTTGTAGAATGAAATATGGTAACATTTAAAATATTTGCCTAAGGTAACAATTTCCATATGACCAATGCATGATGTTACAAAATCAAACATGGGTACAAGATTTGTTGTAAAGTGCAAGATTTTAAAAAATGGATTTTAATGAAATAGAGTACAAAAATTTCACACATATGATTTCCATTTCCACACTGAAACTAACCTTTGAGAAATTATTACTTGTCAAGTTTTGGTGTAGTATCACGGAAGACTGTACACAACCATCTGAGGGGATATTAAAAGACTCCTCTTGTTCAACCACATATCTGTCTGAAGCAAGCTGTGCTTTAGCCAAAATATATAGCAACAGATTGAATGCAAAAGAGCATGGGATAATTTGTTTTTTATTAGAGCAGATATTAAAGAGATTTGCAAAATTTATGAAATGTGCCATTCTCACATTTTTGGTATTAGATGATGTAACTGTTTTTAAGAAAATGGTATTATTTAACATGCAATGTGTTTAGTATTACTTTAAAATTAATAAATACATGTTTTAGAATTTTCTTAGTTTTAATTTCTAATGTCATCCATATTTTTAGATATAACCCACACAAACAACAGCTTTTTGAGGTCCTCAATAAATTTTAAGATGGTAAAGGAAAAGTTTAAAAACTGCTGTTTCTCATGTTTCTGAGTCCACAGTAACATTCCCTTCAAGCTGTCACAGGGGTAACTTTCTTGATAACTCACACTTTATGAACTTGCTTCACTTCCCTCTCTTACTTCTCCATTCCAAGACCACAATTTCTGAGATCAACTTCCAACTAAATAACTTATATATAAATCTTTATCTTGAGATCTACTTTTGGAGAAACCAAATGAAAAGAAGCCCTTCCTTAGAACGCTTGGTTTTTCAAGACATAATTTAACAGCAATTGAATTTAATTCTTTGATTTCACAGAGGGGAACCAGAAAGTGAGATAGGTAAAATGACATAATCAGTAGCATACACATCGTTTACGTGACTCAACCAACTCTCATCATTTTCATCAGCCACATCCTTCTTAAATCAATACGGTTCCAAGGTCCACCACATCTACTCATCATTGCCTTTCCCATCACCACCATACAACATTGGAAAATAAGCATACTCATGCCACATGTATCCCTTTTCATATTTGTCTCTATATTTGAAGTGGTTTTTATTGCAGTATCCTTAAGGTTCTGGAGCATAAGACTTCTTTCTGCTTGAAACTCTAGTTTTATCATCAGTAATTTCATAAATTCTAAATCCTGGGGGCTCTTCTGTACCTAGGAGGTATAGGAGGATAAGCAGATGTGTATAATATGCCTTCTCCTTAAAATTGCATATTCATCATGTCATCCAAGTTGCATGTGGTACCATGTTCTAATCTTAGGTAATTTATTCATTGGATTCTTTTATTTTCTTTGTTCTTCTGTTTTCACTTTGGACTATACTCTGCTTAAGATTTTTAAAAGTCAATCTAAGGGTCTGTGTGAGTGAGATAATAAACAAAGAAAAGCATAATCAACTTTGACCTCTTTTGTTTCTCTAGACTTTTTTGTTTTGCATTATTTCATGTGCAGACTCCTGATAGGTAATATTAGGCTGGTGCAAAAGTTATTGCAGTTTTTGCCATTGAAGGTCATGGCAAAAACTGCAAAAACTTTTGCACCAACCTAGTATTTATTGATCACCCATTTGATGTCATGCTTGTCCTCCATATAGTTTCCAAGGGATGCAGCTGGAATACTTGTCAAGGGTTCTGACTCCAGAGATCATGCTGTTAGCCTTTCATTGTCAGAATGAATAGGATTCACCAGCCTAGACCCTGCTGCTTTTATTTCTTTAAGCCTGAGTGACCATCCTGATACTTTTTCAGATTTCAAAACAATTTTGGTACTCGATTCTCCCCATCTGGATAGTTTGGCAGCTAATTTCAAATGGGAAGTTCAGTTGTTTCCAGTCTTTGGATTTTCATGCTGATCTGGCAGCATCGCCTAAAGGATTTTTATAAAGTGAACTATTTATGTATTCTAGAATTAGTCACTACTAATAAGACAGCACTACAATACTCCCGTCAACTATAAAAAGAGTAGAAATTGTTCTTTAATTTAAAAAGTGTGAGCCGTGTCAACTTTCTTTGGACTTGGTCTTTTAAAGGTGACTTGGGATTAGAGTTCTGAATAGAATAACTACGTTGCAAGCAAACACAGTGCTCTCTTTCTACAAGACTCCTCTCGGAAGCCAAGAATTTTATGTGTTCAGCGGAGGTTTATATTATATTCAAAAGTTCACAACAGACTTCATTGGCATGCCAACCACAGTGGCAGACCTTTTTTTTTTTTTTTTTTTCTTGTGAGCTCAGAGCATTAGAAAAAGGAAATAATATACAACAGTTAAAAACTTCTGAGATTCCTGTTTGAAACCTATGGACAAATATTATTTCCAACAATTGGAGCAGAGCATTTTATATCCAAAATACTGTCTGAAGACAAACCATTTTTGTTCTGATAGAAAAACCAACCAGCAAACATAACCATTTGAGCTACTCTTCGTATTTTGCTTTGTTGAATATATTCAGAACTGCTGAAGGGAACACACATAAATATACAGAATTATCCAAGAACTGAGTTGCCTTGGGAATGAGAATTAAGACACATTACCAGTGCATGCTAGGATTGGAGTAAACTGGTGTGTATGTCTTAGTATTAATGGCAATATTGTGGGTTGGGTTTGGATAAAATGCCCAAGTGAAAAATTCTGATTCCAAGCACTTTCTTTTAATTATTTTTTTTATTTTTAATACACTGTATTTTTTCCTTTTGAATTCATTCATTCTTCATTCTTTTAATAGTTTTGAGTAGCTTTTATGTACCAGTCATGGGCTAATTCTTGAAATATTAATTTAAACGAGTTCTTGCCATCAAAATGCTTAACAATTTAGGAAACATATTCTTGTGGAAGAAAATATGAAATGTTTTAAAAAGAATAAGAAAGGAACATTTTAAAAGTAATTCTGGTTTGACTTACTGTAACTGCACAATGTGCCATCCTGTGAGGGTGGCTGGAAAGTCACTCACATAGCCGACAATTGGCACTGGGTGTTGAATAGGAAGCTTACCTGTGGCTATTGGCCAAGGGCCTCAGTTCTTCTCCATGTGGGCCTCTCCAAGGACTACCGTGCTTCCTCACAGCATGGTATTCAGATTCTTCAAGGCAGGAAGTAGACACTGATAGTCCTTTTAGGATTTCAATTCAGAAGTTTCAGAATATTATTTCTGCCACTTTCTGTTGACCTAAGGAAGTCACTAGTTTGGCCCAGAATTCAAAGACAAATAACGCGCAAAAAAAAAAAAAGAAAGAGGAATTGTCATGGGATGTCTTTGGGTGCTAGCAGCCACAAGTGCATTATTAAGGAGTGAAACGTGCTGGACTTTTACCTTCTAGAACTCTAAGGACTCATGTGATTAGGTTGGATCCACTAAAATAATCTAAGGTAACATCCCCATTTCAAAGTCTTCAACCTTAATCACATTCTGCAAAGTTCCTTTTGTATGCAAGGTAAGATAGTCACAGGTCCTAAGATTAGTAGAGAGAAATCTTTGGGAAAACCATTATTTTGCTTCAATTACTTCCCTTAAAATAAAATCAAACCAAACTTTTCTTCTTTGGATATTTGAAGTTTACAGTGCCACATTTACTTTCTATAATGTTTGCCTAGTGCTCTCCCTCTTCATGCAATTATACAAGTTCATGCATCTCAATTCTACCCTGCTTCAAGGCACAAATTTGACTGCCTTCATGAAGTCTTCCTCAATTGTTTGATTCTTTGTTGAGATTCTTCTCCCTGGAGCTTCTTTCATACCTGATCTATTGTGTCACAAAATGACCCTCTTTGTTTCATGTCTGTTATTTGGTTCTCCCCAAGATTTGTCTGCCCCTTACAGGAAAGGCAGGGAACATGCCCAAAAATGGCACTCTATCCTAGCTTGTCTGTGTTCATGCTTCAACTTAGTAAAAGCTTCCTTACTGTTCTCCATGACTTTAGTCTCTTCTTTAAATCCTTCCTACACATTTCAATTTTAAAATGTTTTCTAAAATGCCCTTCTAGTTATGTCACATTTCCATTCAACGTTTTACAATGTGTCCTATTGCCTTTATACTAAAGATAAAACTCTTTGGTCCTGAAGTCAATGCCCACCTGCTCTGCAGTTAGAACCTTTCTCTCCTAACATATAGCCTATTTATTACCCAAAATTGCATTCTAAAGAGATGTTTTCTTTTGTACCCAAAGAAGGAGAGAAAGGGAGGGAAGGAATATAAATTATTTGCTATTTATTTCCTTCCTTCATTTATTCCTTCCTCTCTTCTTTTTATTTAAAATATGGATATCTTGTTGTTCCAGTGCCAGTTTTCAAAACATTATCCTTTCTTTATTCTCCATTATGTTACTTTGGATTCTTTGTTGAAAAACAATTGTTCAAATATGTGAGTTACTATTTTATGATTCTCTATTCTGTTTCACTGATCTGCGGGTCTATCCTTATGCCTTAACCACATTGCCATGATTATTGTAGCTTTATAATAAAACTTGAAAGCCATGACATAAGAACTCCAACTTTGTTTCTATTTTAAAACTATTTTGGTCATTTTGTGGCTGGGCACAGTAGCTCATGCCTGTAATTCTAGCACTTTGGGGAGACTGAGGCGAGAGGATTGCTTGTGGCCAAGGCTTCAAGACCAACCTGGCCAACATAGTGAGACCCCATCTCATTAAAACAAACAAACAAATAAACAATTTTGGTTATTTTAGGTCTTTTGTATTTCTTTTTAAATTCTTAAATCAGCTTAGCAATTCTACGAAAACAGAAAACAAACAAATAAGGGGAAAACCGCTCTTTCTGGGATTCTGATTGTGATTGCATTGAATCTATATATCATTTTGGACCAAATAGACATTTTGATAATATTGAGCGCTTCAATTCATGAGGACTCATTTGTTTGGGTCTTCCATTTGTCTTAGCCATGTTCTATAGTTTCCAGTGTATGGTTGTCTTTTTGGATGTCAGGATTCTGCATTCACAGAATCAACAAGCCATAGATCAGAAATATTTGGGAAAATAGCAATAAAACAGTAAAAAGAAAAATACACATAAAAATAAAGCATAACTGTTATGTAGCAATTACATTGTATTAGGTATTATAAGTAATTTAGAGATGATTTAAAGTATGTTGGAGGATGTGCGTAGGTTACATGCAAGTGCTATGTATTATATCAGAGACTTAACTGTCCTTGGGTTTTGGTATCCACAGGGGTCGTGGAACCAATCCCTCATGAATATCAAGAGACAAGACTGTATATGTCATGCATATATTTTGATAGCTGCATAAAATGAAGTTGAAAAGTGTTATCTTCTGTTTTCTAGAAGAATTGTGTGGAGTTGGTGTTACTTATTCCTTCATTGGTAGAATTCAGGGATCAGGAAACCTCTTCTCTAAAAAAATCGGATAGCAAATATTTTAAGCTTTAAAGGCCAAACCATCTCTGCCACAACTATTCAATGCCGCCATTGTATTGTCTATGACAATACATAAGTGAATAGGTATGGATGTGTTTCTAAAAATCTCCATTTATGGATACTGAAATCTGAATGACATAACTTTCAGATGTCAATAAATACTATTTTTTTTTTCAATTACTTCTAAAATTGTAAAAGCTCTTCTTTGTTTGTGGGTTGTAGAAAAACCCGTTGGGCCACATTTTGTCCACAGGTCACAGCTTGCCAACCCCTTATATTCACCAATGAAATCATTCTGGGTCTGGGGTTTTCTTATAGGAAGATTTTTTAAAAATTATTATTATACTTTAAGTTCTGAGGTACATGTGCAGATCTTGCAGGATTGTTACATAGGTATACACATGCCATGGTGCTTTGCTGCCTCCATATCCGCGTCACCTACATTAGGTATTTCTCCTAATGTTATCCCTCCCCAATCTCCCCACCCCTTTCTGTCCCTCCCCTAGTCCACCACCCCCCAACAGACCCCAGTGTGTGATGTTCCCCTTCCTCTTACAGGAAGATTTTTTAACTATACATTCAATTATGTAGTAGATATACACTTATTAAGGTTGTCTCTTTATTTTTGAATAAGAATGAGTACTTTGTATTTTCCAAAAAATAGAATGAAAACACCGTTAGTTGTTTATTAACCAGAAGTCCTTATTATAAAGTTTTAAAATATATTCTTTATTTTTCAGTAACAGCTTTTCTTGACTTTCTTAATAGTTTCTTTATATCATCCTACTTTATTAAGTCAAAATGTAATTTATTTATTTATTTGTTTAGATATTTATTTATTTATTTATTTGTTTATTTTGAGATGGAGTCTTGCTCTGTTGCCTGGTCTGGAGTGCAGTGACGGGAGAGATTTGTGCTCACTGCAACCTCCACTTCCTGGGTTCAAGTGGTTCTCCTGCCTTAGCTTCCCAAGTAGCTGGGACTACAGGCAGACACCATCACAACTGGCTACTTTTGGTATTTTTAGTAGAAAGGAGGTTTCACCATGTTGACCAGGCTGGTCTTGATCTTCTGGCCTTAGGTGATCCACCCGCCTCGGCCTCCCAAAATGTTGGGATTACAGGTGTGAGCCAACGTGTCTGGCCTTAACTTATTTATTTTTCAGTTCACACATGAAGAGAACATAACTTGATGAAAGAACACCTGGAATACAGCCAGGATGCTGGAATTTTAGTCCTAGAAGCTAGTGACTTTGGGCAAGTTATCAAATATGCATGGTTGTCTGTTTCTTTACTCATAAAATGTGGACATTGGGAAAGTTGATCAATAAGGGCTTCATCAGCTCTAATGTCTATATTGCTGTTTCTGTACATCTCTGTTAATATATTTGGAAATAACACAAACACTATGGCTGAATTCACACCTACCATGCAGGCTGCTGAGAGGATTGAATGAGTCTGTATTACATGTGGACAAAGACCTGGTCCCCAGAAACCACTACATAAGATCTACGTGGTATTCTATTCAAGCATCTCATTAATCAAGTCTTATCTAATGTATGTCTTTGGTTATTAATTTCCCAATTTGTAAAATGAAGTTATTGGATTAAATGAATGATATTGAATTTACCGCCACCAAAAATTGCTTTGATTTTACTCACTCAAGCAATTTATATTTTTAAAGATTCTGTGCATTCCAAAATTGCATGTATTGAATAATAATTGTATTATTCTCCCACTTTAAATACTGACCATCATGCATATATAAATATTTTATTCTGGTTTTCTCTCCCAAGTGTTAAGACCAGAATGTTCAGAGCCTTCAAACAAGGGCTGACGTAGAGCTAGTCATACCCAGAGCTATCAGCTGAGGATTCTCCTGTAGGGACGATAGAAAGTGTGCTGTTGTTTCTCATACCCTAAGACTAAGGATAGCAGAAGGGGAATTATTTATCTAATTTTTCTAAAGGAAATTATTTTTAACTCTAATGTGCACACTGCAAACTGATGCTAATTATTAAAACTTTTGCTTTTTCTCATATAAAAATTAAAACCTGTTTGTTGTGAAAAGCACAAAGATGAAAACTTCACCCAGGAACACCTACAATGCTCAGGCAGGTAATCTAAATATACACAAAGCGGGTAGGTCCTTTGAGAATAGTGTGAAGTACTCAAATGCAACCTTAAGCTGGCGGTTTGTAATGTGTCATTTAAAATCATCATAATTTCTTCAGTCGTAGACAATCACTGTTAAAAATTGAATGTAGACTGGGCACAGTGGCTCACACCTGTAATCCCAGCACTTTGGGAGGCCAAGGTGGGCAGATCACGAGGTCAAGAGATTGAGACCATCCTGGTCGACATGGTGAAACCCCGTCCCTACTAAAAATACAAATATTAGCTGGGTGTGGTGGCATGCACCTGTAGTCCCAGCTACTTGGGAGGCTGAGGCCGAAGAATCACTTGAACACGGGGGACAGAGGTTGCAGTGAGCCGAGATTGTGCCACTGCATTCTAGCCTGGTGACAGATTGAGACTCTGTCTTAAAAAAAAAAAAAAAAAGTAATGTGTGTTGTTTCAGTTCTTTACTTATATACATAATATTATGTTAATATATGTTTAACTTTGTAACAGAAATTATACCCTAATGAACATTTTTTCTAGGTTAGTTTATTTAATATATCATAAGCATTGTTTCATAAACACATGATTTTAATGGCTGTGCAACATTTTTTTAACACACGCTTTTATTCAATGATTTCTTCTTTTGGAAATTATGTTGCTCTCTTCCAAATGTGCCTAGATGTCAAAATAAACATCTGAAAGTCTTTGAGGTAAGCTGGTTCCAAAATGATTAATCCTATAATTTTTCCTTTAGATCTGTGTAGACCCTTGAAAGCTTAGTGGTCCCTTAGAGGCAGAAGGCTCCCAGAACCTGAGGTGCTGTCTGGTCTGAGATTTATGAAATCAGGGGCTTGCTTTTTCTTAGCACACAAATTGTGTACTGATGGAAGGTTGCCAAGTCACATTTATGTTTTGTCACCAAACATGTAGTGTTTGATTAAAACATGGGGAATTGGCCAGGCGCAGTGGCTCCTGCCTGTAATCCCAGCACTTTGAGAGGTCAAGGTGAATGGATCACCTGACATTAGGAGTTCAAGATGAGCCGGGCCAACATGGTGAAACTCCGTCTTTACTAAAAATACAAAAATTAGCCAGGCGTGGTGGCAGTTGCCTGTAATACCAGCTACTCAGGAGACTAAGGCAGCAGAATAAATAGCTTGAGCCCAGGAGGCAGAGCTTGCAGTGAGCCAAGATCATGCCATTCCACTCCAGCCTGGGGAACAAGAGCAAGACATTGCCTCAAAAAAAAAAAGAGGGGGGTGGAATTGATCAAGCATGGATGACATTAACTTATTTACATTCTATCTGAATGTTTCTTCGTATAACATTGAACTTTATTTAAAGTAGGATAAAAATGTTCCGATAGCAAAATACTGTCACTTCGAGTAAACCTTTTCCTTTCCATTTTCTCAGCAGAACCACGGAAGCAATTGACAGCTATTTGGTGAGCACCTTCTCTTCCTGCTCCTAACCCACTCCTCTTTGTTCTGAAAACAGCTCCATGATCCCATCACTCTTTTGTTCACTGACCATCGTTGGTTCCTCATGGCACAGAATAAAGCTCCATTTTACAGTTAGGCATGCAAGGCATTTCACTTGAGGCTCTAAACTGCTCTTTCCACCTCATTTTCCATGTTCTCCTTCATAAATTGTTTGTCATAGGCAAACCAACTAATAGGAAAAACTATCTTTGACTGCCTGCCGTGTATTAAGTGGATTTTACTAAATATCTACAATAACCCTGAAAAATGTAATTGTTATTTTTAGTCTGTATATGAAGAATCAGTGTATAAGAGAAAGAGGTAGGATTTGAATCCTGAGTTTTTCCACTATGCCCATTTCTTTTTATTGTGGTAAAATACTCATAAAATTTATAAATTTTACCATGTTAAGGGTACAGTTTAGTGTTACCAAATGCATTCATAGTATGCATCCATCACCCCATCCATCTCTGTAACTTTTTGTCCTGTAAAACCAAAATTCTATACCCATTAAACAATGGCTCTTCTTTCTCTCCTCCCCTACAGCTCCTGAAACCACTATTCTACATTTTGGTTCTATGACTGTGATTTCTCTTAAGTAATGTCATGTAAGTGGAATCATGCAGTATTTTCTTTTTGTGAGTGGCTTATTTCATTAGCATCCTGACCTCAAGGCTTTTCCATGTTGTAGTGTATCACAGGATTTTCTTCCTCTTTAAGGCTATTCCACTTACATATGGATCCCATTTTCTTTATTCTTTCATCCATTGATGGGCCTTTGGGTTGCTTCCTTGTTTTGGCTATTATGAATATTGCTGCTATGAACATGGGTAGAATAAATATCTCTTTGAAACCCTGCTTTTGCATATAGACCCACAGGTTCCCACTAAGCCCTTTTGCTTTGGATTTCTGACCCTGAGCCCTCTAATTGGCCTTTACTTTCCTGCTTTTGAGCTTTTCCTTTTGCTGTGCATCCTACCTGTCCTGTCCTATTTTGGTTCCCTGCCTACTGAAGTCAGTTTATTCTGCAAAGCTCTTCTATTTGTGCCTAGCCCAATGCCTTTCACACAGTAACTGCCCAATAACTAATATATAGTTAGATGTATCTTTACTATATCTCTGCTAAAACATCACAAAGAGATAAAAGGCAGAAATGATGTCTTATCATCCCTTATGGCCTGCACACAGTAGACAGTTTAGGAAAAGTATATTAAATAAATAAAGTCCCCATGTCCCCTGGAACAAAAGGTATGCAGGGCAGTGTATTTCATGGGCTGTCCAAGACCTCATGTCAGAAATGTATGTTTAGGCAGCAGGAACACACAAGAGTCAGGAGAGTAAGAAAGTACGCTGGAAAATTTTGCTAGCTGGGACAATTCCAATTTGGCAAAAACAAGCCTTCTGCTTTTTCTCCAGGGTTCTTTCCCCCAGCATCACTTATTAATGCTAATTAGTCAAGGGTGTGCCATGATGCAGAACACTTGTGACCCGTAAGGACTAGAGAGAGACTGTCATTTCTCGAAAGACCCATAAGAGGCAGCAAGAGTCAGACATGGGGAAGGAGAGGAGGGGAAGAGGAACTTCTCTGCAAGGAATCACACTAAAGTAAGTGCAAGTAAAAATAAATCCACATATAAAACAACTGTACAAATGTTAGCAGTATTTTCACAGCTGGGTTTCTTTGCCTAAAATACTTAGCACTTACTTTAGAAAACTCAATTCTAAACAGAAATGGTCTGACTGATCACAGAAGCTGAGCCCTGATACAACTCTGACTTTGAACTTGACTTTTGCCCAGATGGGAATAAAAATAATGACTTCTAAGTAAGAACTTTAATTGCCATGAATTCACATCAGACTGCGGTGGGTGACCTTTATCACACAGATGAGGAAATTAAGGTAGGGCTTGGTTTAGGAAGCTAGATTCATAACAGCATATTTATATCCAGATTAGGTAGGACTCTGGATTTAACACACTTTCCCCTGGAAAACACCAACTCTGTCTGTTTCCATGGCACTAAAAACACCCTGCTTGAATAACTGCCCAGTTACTTATCATAGCAGGATTAGTGGTCTTCTCAAAGCATCTGCATTCACATTCCTGGTATTTATTTCCTGTAGATATTGGTTTCAAAGACTGCTGCCACAGGACATGAATAATCACGGTGACTCACTTTTGGGGACTTTCCCCTGGGGAGTGCCACCTACACAGCCGCAGAATGGACTATGCACATATTAATTAAAATATGTTTCATCTCCAAATGACTATGACAGAAGCTATACTGATGAATATGACAACTAAATAAAAAATAATATCATGACTAGCAATGATTTAAATATTGTGCTGATGATGTTATCTTTCATCAATTTATTTAATATTTAATGAATGATGAGACTTCTATATGTCAGAGTGCTGGTTATAGAAATATATAAGTGGAATTAGACACAGACCATGTTTCAGTAAATTTACAACCCAGCAGGCACTATTCCTATCAACTAATGAGATTTTTTAATTTAATATTTTTTGATCAAAGCAAGGAAGTCTTCAAAATTCCCCCCCAAAAAAATATATTTGGTAAGAAAACAGTAAACAGAACCAATTACTCCTCCTTGGTTGAGTTAAGAAAACATGCTTTGTGCTTACACTTCCATGGTGATCAGGGATTTCTCACCCCTTGAATTTCTGTAGCATAAATTGTTGATGTCTCGTCACTTCCCTGTCTCATTTCCCTGCCCAGGTGGTAAGCCCTGTGCGTGAAGGGCCTCTGCCTGACTCATCTTTATATCTGCAATGCCTCACGCATGCCTCACATCTCCCCACCAGGCAAGCAGTATTAGCGAAAACAGGATGTCATCAGTTAAGTAAAGATGAGGTTGACAACAAACTGAATAGGAAAGTCGAATACAAATGCATTGGCCTAAAAAAATTGTTTTCCAAATTATCCTGTAGTAAAGTTGACTTTTCTCTTTGATGTACAGCTGTATGGATTTCTACATATGTATAGATTCGTGTAACCACCACAAAGAGGATACAAAACAGTGCCATGAGCCCCGAAAGTTTCCCCATGCTACCCCTTTACAGTCACCCCCTCCCTCCCCCATAATTCCTGGCAATCACTGATCTCTTCTCCACCAGCCGTGTTTTTGTCTTTTGAAACTGGAATCTCTTATTCAGCATGGAGTCATCTAAGTGGTTCTTTTTTATTACTAATAGTGTTCTATGATATGCGGTATTGCAGTTCATTTATCCTTTCACTCATTGAGGGACATTTAAGCTATTTTCAGTTTCAAGCTACTGTAAAAAAAAAAAAAAAACTGCTCTGAATATTTATCGGTTTTCATGTGAACACACATTTTCATTTCCCTGGGGTAAATACTCAGGATTGGTCTTGTGGACTCACAGAGTAGATGTATGTTTCACTTTATAAAGAACCTGCCAAGCCATTACCCAGAGTCGCTGTAGCATTTTCCAATTTCAGCCATCATGTATGTGAATTCCACTTACTGAGCATCCTTGTCAACACTCAATATTGTCAGTATTTATTTTGGACATTTTTTTTTTTTTTTTTTGACAGAACCTCACTCTGTTGCCCAGGCTGGAGTGCAGTGGTGTGATCTTGGCTCACTGCAACCTCCACCTCTCAGGTTTAAGTGATTTTCCTGCCTTAGCCTCCAGAGTAGCTGGGATTACAGGTGTGTACCACCACGCTCAGCTATTTTTTTTTTTTTTTAGTAAAGATGGGGTTTCACTTTGTTGGCTAGGCTGGTCTTGAACTCCTGACATCGGGTGATCTGCCTGCCTCGGCCTCCCAAAGTGCTAGGATTACAGGCATGAGCCACCGCGCCCAGGCTTGTTTTGGACATTCTGATAAGTATGTGGTTGTAGCTCGTCGTGGTTTAAATTCACATGACCTGAATGGCTTGTGCTGTTGAGTATCTTTTCTTGTACTTTAAACAGTAGTCCCCCCCCATCCAAGGTTTTGCTTTCTGCAGTTTCAGTTACCAGCAGTCAACTGTGGCCTGAAAATACTAAATACAAAATTCCAGGAACAAATTCCTAAGTTTTAAACTGCATACTGTTCTGAGTATTGTGATGAAACCTGGTGCAGCCCTGCTCCGTGGGACGTGAATCACCTCTGTCCAGCGTACTCACGCTGTATAGGCTACTTGCCTGTTAGTCACTTAGCCATCTCACTTATCAGATTACTGTCATGACATCTCATCACATAGGCATTTTATCATCTCACATCAGCACAAGAAGAGTGAGTGCAGTACGAGATAAGGGAGAGACCCACATTCACATGACTTCTATTATATTGTTATAATTGTTTTATTAGTAAGAGTTATTTAGGGCTCAGTACTATCTAGTTTCAGGCATCCACTGGCGGTCTTGAAGTATATCCCCCGTGGGTAAGGAGGCGGTGGTTGGTAATGCTGTATCTTCTTTGGTGAAGCGTCTGTTCAAGTTCTTTGCTCATTTTTAATTGGGTTATTTGATTTCTTATTGTTGAGTTTTGAGAGTTTGTTATATAAACTGGATACAAAGTTCTCTGTTAGATAGGAGATTTGAAAATATTTTCTTCTAGTCTGAAGCTTGTCTTTTTATTTTCTTGGAAGTGATTTAGTAGAGCAAAAGATTTTTATTTTGACAAAATTTTATTTTTTCTTTTTTGTATCATGCTTTTGGCATCATTTAAAACTCCTTGCCTAATCCCAGATAATGAAGTTATTTTTCCATGTTTTCTTCTACAAGTTTTATAGTTTTATGATGAATACATTGCCTTTTGATGAAAAAAGAAAATGAGCTACTTGATAATAGATTTCCTTCTTGGTGGTGTAATTTGCCCTATTGATTTTGGAGAGTTGTAGGAGTTTTCTGAACAGGACTGCTGGCCTGGGAATGTCTCTTGTATCACACACAGGCAGAACCACAGTCTGCTTTTCACCATCAAATATTCAAAAATAGTCTGATAAGCAAGTGTTTTTTCATGTGTGGTAGATTTATGTGATGATAATCCCGATCTGAACAATGTGAGACTACTTTTAGTCTTTATTTTATCACTCTTGGTGTGACCATCACACATTCAGTTACAGAACTCTTCATGTGTTGAATTAGGGGTCCTACTCCAGCCCCCGATCAGATTATTCCACAATATTCAATGCATAGACTGTATATTACATATCTACCATCTGAAAAATTCTGAATCCTGAAATACATTTGTTCACAAGAGTTTCAGAAAAAGGATTGTGCATCTGACATTCAAATTGTTTTTGTGATATGATAGTTCTCATAATCACTACAAGGAACCTCTTCTTCAGATGTCCCCTAATCCTGGCCAGAGGTTCACATTAATTTGACTGAGGATGGAAAGAGGGGTCACTATATTTACTGCATTATTCAACCCAAATTAATATATTTCTCTTGTGACAAAAGAGTTTTCTTGATATCTTTTCCCATTCTTCTTTCTGGTGATAAAAATACTGGCCAGTTAGCCCCTAAATATTGGAGAAGTCCTTGGCTTTCATATGATGATGTATGTATGTGAATACACATGTGAGTTAGAAACAGGATGGGAGGCGTGGATTAGACTAAGCATGGACACCCCAGCCCTCTGCTTGCCAGGACCAAGATGCTGTGTGTCCATCTGGGCCAACTGGAAGCAAGCAGGAAGACGGGGTGTGTGGCATGATTTGAGGCTGTGAGTGCACAGTGCCTGGCACAGAGCAAAGGCCCAATAGAAGTTAGGCAAAGGGCATTCTGACCACAATGTCATCATTTCAGGTGTGACTGTGCCTGTAATTGTAACATAAGGAATTCAGCCAATGTGACTAAGCTATTCCTTTCTATGTAGTAGCCTAATGGGAAATCAAGGCATCTCCAGCACTGGAGTGTGTCGGTTCATCAGACATTGATCCAACTCACACACTTTGTCCTTCTGATGCATGTCTTTCCTCCTCCTTTACTGCTACAATTAGAGTGAGAACCCATGCTATGGTTCCACTCCCTGCCTACAACCAAGTATACTCTGAGAAAGTTAGAAACTATTCTCTATCTGCTTCCAGAAGCTTATTTCAAGACTTAAAAATTAAAGAGAATAAAATTAATAGCCAGGAGCAACAACAAAAAAAGAGAGATTTTAGCTTGCCATTTTTTTTCAAGTTATGTTTTTGTCTTGTGGAGTTCAGTTTGGAGAAAAACACTTAGACATGAGGCAGGCTTGGTTCAGGGGTAGGGCCATATTTAAATGCTCAAAAGGCTTGTTTTTGTGGTACCAAAGGAATTGACACTTCTTTTTCCTTCCCAAAAGGAAACAGAAGCTTCTTATCCTGACTGAGAAAGTGCAGAAGTTTTTAGGTGGAGATTAACCCTTACTCTGAAACACTGAGTCTCCTGTTCAACTTCTTGCTTAAGAGATTTTAGTAACTTTAAAAAAATGTTAGCAACACTACATTGGTTGGCTCTCTAAATAATTTAGAGGACTTGTGACCTGCAGCTTTCATGGAATTGATGTAAGTGTTCTGGAAATCTCTTGACTTGAACTTGAGACTCACTTGCACACAGCTGCAGTATGTCCACCATCAACAACAATCTACCCAGAAAGCAGAAGGAAATGGGGGGAAAAACAAGAGACAATCTCGAAGAAATCTAGGTCTTTCCGCAGCTGCAGTTCTACATATTGACCACCAGGTGTCTATCTTCACACAAGCAGTCTTGTTTGGGTGATGGTGTACTACTTGACTGTGGGATATTTTAAAAATGAAAGCAGTTGTCTAGATATGGGTACATATTAGTATAAATGTGCAAATGTAAAGTTTCAAAGCCAAACTTAATAACTTTTAATTCCTTATCTAAGTGGGACAATCAATTGGACCTTGTGTTGATTTTCTAAAGTTGTTTGAAAAACTAATTGAGGCGATAAATGGCCAATAGATTTGGGGACTGGTGAAAAACAAATTGTTCTCTTCCTAAATATTATCATGCTTTTTTTTTTAATTTCAAGGTTCTTAGCATGCAAACAGCTTTATGTTCCCAGGAACATGGTTTTTGATAAAAACAGACAAATTGTATTCTGTGCTGGCTTCTGTACTCTATGGTTCAATTTCGTAGTTCAGTCTCTATTGTAGCTTGTTTTAGTTTCAATTCTAGGCCCTGATACAGGTGAAAAATATCTCTACTTGGAAATGCAAGAATACAATTTGATTTCTTTAGTCCCATAATTGGAAGTGACATTATAATAGAATTAGATAACTCTAACAAGGTTGACGATGCATAATTTATGTATTTATGTCAATCCTAGGAAAGAAGTGCTCTTTAGGTCTGCAAAGAATGGTCACCAAATTAAAGAGTTTTAGGGATACCTTTTATATCTCAAACCCTACTTTTCTTTTTTGTTTGTTTTGTTTTGCTTTGAGTTACCCAAAGAATAGTTTCCATAATTTTAGGAATCTTCTTTTTTCATTCTCTTCCTTGCCAAAACATGGAGGCTCCTGAGAGCCCTAAAGACCCTTTATATTTTTTAATAAATTGTATATAGAAGAGACCAAAAAAAAATTAACTAGTACAGAAGTACTTTAAGAGAAAGAACTGTACCATCCTATGCAACTATTTTAGTGGGACTCGAAGAGGAATAAAATGTAAATATATTACATCAAAGCACTGTGTTGAGCCTAAAGAGTTTCCTTTTGGTTGTTATTATTAATTTGTATCTGGTCTTGTTTATTGTGTCTGATACCTTTAAAACATTAGAACAAGTTTCTCCAGTGACCATATCTAGCTATTTATTGAGTGGTGCTCTCACCAATGTTGGTTTCCCATTTCTGTTCCCTCAGATATTTATAGATATGCTTACTGAAGCTGAGTTTGTTCCCAAATTTTGTGTTTTTAACATTATTTTTTACAATGCATTCATTTGTAAGTTAATTTGATCAAATTTTTTTATTACTCACTGTGAACTTCATGCTGTGAATAGAATACAAATGATTAGGAAGAACCAGTCTTGGTTCTCAAAAAGCTATTAAGCCGATGAAAAGAATTTTATAAGCTATCTCCTGAATACACTTCTGGGTCCTATTGAATAAAGTGGAAATACGTTATGCTGCTGGCATTTGTGAAATAAAATTTCTGTTTTATGTCGTGTAATATGCTTTCAATATACTATTATGTTTAGAGAGCACTGTCACTACAGTACATGAAATAATGAGTCACATTTTTGCAGTGGAGGTGGAACATAGTGATCTACATGTTTACATAAAATTACCATGCAAATTATATCACTAATATTATTTATTAAACTAATGGATGCGAGCAGAGAGGTAAGGACTTATTTGATATACCTATTATATGAAGAGGAAAATAAAAATTCACTTTGCAAAATTATTTTCACTTGGCTTCAATTGTCTGGATATAATTATTTTACTTTTATTATTATATTTAAGACATTGCATCTGTTTTCAAAATGTTCTGTAATGGAAGTATTAACAGGAAGCAAGTTCTGCAGCTGAGACCCTTTTCTCTCCAACCATAGCATCCATGGTGATGAATGAACATAGGAAAAGAAATAAAAGCAGTACAAACCTGGAAGGAAAACCTCTAAATGCTTAGGTTAACTTTGGCTAGAATGAAATGGAGAGGAACCATCTCTCTGTTTCCTTTGAAAACCATTCTTAAAAATCCCAGAGCGCATGTTACAGCAATTGCCAAAAGACCAAATGAATGGGTTTTTCATTAGGCAAGATAAAATGGCGGAGAAAAAATTGTATTTTTTTTAAGGACATCAATGCTGGTCTAGCTACTTTGATTCAAAAAGAAATCGCACCGGTCATGCTGCTTCATAAAACTGTGAAAATAACAAGCCTGCTTAAGCAGAAAGGGCCCCTTCAAAGTCTAAAAGATAACTTCAGGGTCAAGGAGGTTCTTTGTACTCTTTCATTTATTTGCTGAACTCTGACTAGTTTGCTGACTATAAACCTTTACACTCATCTTGCTCTTTTCCACTTAAGGTGGTTGTTTATTAATTCACTAAATATTTATTGAATGTCAGCTAGCATTGAACAATGGGCATGGAAATAAACAGACATGAGTCTAACCATCAAGGGGCTCCCTATCTAATGTAATAACTAATGGGTCCCTCAATTCATTAAAAATATCACATTTTTGAATTATAATAATGTGAACACAATTTCAGCAGTTCAGAAGGTTGATCCTGACTATCACCCATAAGGGATATTTAAGCTTGTCTGTAGTGTTTAACTTTTTGATAGCCAAGAGGTGGTAGGAGGCATTTTAGAAAAAAATAAAGAATACCATGAAAAATCATACAGCATGTAACTATATGCTTGGGGACAAAGCATAAAATAGTGTGACTAGAGCACGTGTGCATGGGACAAAAATAGCAAGAAATGAGGATAGAAATAGTAAATTAAAACTAGGTTATGATAATTCTTCATACCATTGCAAGAAGCAAAGAACTCATTATATAATAGCTGAATTTAAAAAAAACAGTTAAAAAGAAAAAAAAAAAAAAGCCTACATCACAGCTTTATCACTGAAGACTCTTCAGATTGTAAGTAACTAAATACCTAGACCAAATAGCTTAAGCAAAAGGAGAACTAACTGGTTTGCATAAATGCATGGGTAGACTTCAGGCATAGCTTAGTTCAACCAAAAAATGGCATCACCAGGACCAAGCCCTTTGTCCTAGGTTTGCTCCATACTCCGGATCTTGGTACTAATGCCTTATCTCACTTTGTTGCCATGACCTTAAAAGCACACTATTGAGAGTGACATCATCCAGATGGTAGAGTATAAAGCCCCAGAAACCTCTTTCCTCCCATGGAAACATTGATTCAACAACAATATATAGACCAATTCTCTTTATGGTAAATGTAGAAACCAGTTAAGAGACTTCTGCACCCCATGTAAATGCAAAATCAGCAACATCAAAGCCATTAGAAAAATTTATGGCATCCTAATACAATAAGCTCTCCCCTTGTCACAGCACCACACATTTGGGAAGAAAATCCTAGCTCCTGGCCTCTCCCTGAGGAGGAAAAAGTAGTTTTCAACTGTATGTCCAATGTTCTGACTTTTTTAGAGGGTACCTGAGGGACTGGCTTCTGTTTCACCTGTCTCAAAGCACTTAAAGGAGCCAGCATACTCTAGATTTCTGGGAGCCACTGAGAATAAAATAGAAATGGGCAGCTTTTGCTGCTTCAAATGGCCGATGTTAGAGCATATTGGGCTGAAGTGGCCTCTCACTCCTCAGGGGAGAAAGAGAAGAATGGAGTATGTATCAAACATTCTGGCTTTTCAGGAGTGACTGGCTTTTGTCTAACTCAACTTGGGTTGTTGATGGAACAAGCATACTCTAGATCTTTGGGGAAAGCTGAGAACAAGAAAGCTGAGAGCATGCTGCTGTTTTAGAGGACCCATGGTACAGCAGACAGCTATCAGAAGGAGTGAGAGATTATGAGCTCCTAAAAAAAGAAACAAGCAAATCTCTATAATTAAGAATCTACATGCAAAAGTCCAAAGAAGACACATCACACAAAAGATTTGAGAGGGCCCCAGAATCCCCAGACACTCTTAATGGTGATGTCATTCCCTGTACAAATCCAGTCTGTAAAAACTGGGAGAGGTAGTTGTTTTCAAATATGTAGGTATCAGTGCAAAGTTTAAAAAAAGCATGAAGAAACAGGGATAAATCATCCAATAAAAAATAAATAAATAAATCTCCAGAAATCAACCATAAATAAATAAAAGTGTATGAATTACCTAACAAAGAATTCAAAATAAACTTTAAAAGATCCTCAATGAGCTCATACAAACAATGAGTGAGCAAAATAAGAATTTCAACAAAAACATACAAACAAAAAGAGTAGAATAAATTTTGGAGCTGAAGAATGTCTTAAATGAACTGAAAAAATAATGTTGTAAACTAAAAATAAAATCCT
This sequence comes from Sapajus apella, assembly GCF_009761245.1. Lineage (NCBI taxonomy): Eukaryota > Metazoa > Chordata > Mammalia > Primates > Cebidae > Sapajus > Sapajus apella. The sequence goes on along the minus strand of NW_022436962.1, from coordinate 23,943,920 downwards.
AAGCCCCCACCCCACACCAACTGACTGGTTCCCACTTGGCTGAAAGGACTATAGAGAAACCTTAAAAACTGAGTTCCCAGCTATGATGGGACAGGAGGTCAGACATGCCTCATTATACACTCTTCCTTTTACAGTTTAGACACAATGACTGACCAGCATTAATTTTAAAATAGAGATCTAAGACTGACAAAACAAACTCTTTGTGGCAATACAATGTCAAATTATAAACAGGCCCCAAGGCCGTGCCTGGCAAGAGTTAAATCACGCACCCCCTACACTTAAAAAATAAACTATGTTCTAACTGCCACAAGATTTTTCTTTTTCTTTAGCAGCTAAACAAGCACTGGTCTTGAGATAAGCAATAATTTAAAAACTTGCAGCTCTTCTACCAGCAAGCACTAACTGACTCTCTGTTCTACAAGTCATACATGACTACAGCTTTAATTAGACAAGAGACTGGTTTGTGTGATAAGATTACCAACCATGGGCTTGTTCTTGGCAGTTTATAGAATGCCTTCATGTTCCTCTTCACCTTTTGAAATATAAGGCCTAATTGCAATATACTGAGACATTAAGTCAGAATCACCTACTTGAATATTTGTAGCTCCTCCTGTAACCTGTTGAATATGTATGTTAGCCAACCCATTCAGCATAAGGCTCCTACCATAATCCCTGCTCCTTCAAAGTGCCTTTCTCATATTCGCCAGAGGCTATGCTTCCCAGCGGCTATGCTTCCCAGCTATGGATGGTCACCTTGAAGGCTGTAACCCTTCACAAGAAATGAAGTCTCCTCTCACCTTCTAAATTTATAAATCTTGTGATTTTTCAGTTTAACAGTGTCTAACAGCAAGCTTGAATAAGCAGAATGGAAAATCAGTGAACCAGAAGTCATTTGAAATTACCCAGTAAGAAGAGCAAAAGGAACAGAGAATGATGGAAATGACTGAAGAAAATCTAAAGGCCTTATAGGACACTATCAAGACACACGTACATACACACACTGTGTCTATATCTATAGATATATCCATATCTCTATCTATCTATCTGTCTTATCTGTCTATCTGTCTGTCTATCTATCTACTTTACCCTAGACCTCAAGAAACTAGGAAAAAAAAAAGAACAAACTAGGCCCAAAGTTAGCAAAGGGGAGGAAATAATAAAGATTAGAGCAGAGATAAACAAAGCTGAGGATAGAAAAATCAATGAAACTAAAAGTTTTCTTTTAAAAAAAGATAAACAAATTTGACAAACTTTTACATAGGCTAAATAACATAAGACAGAAGACTCAAACGAAATCAGAAATGGAAGAGGAGACATTACAATTAATGCCACAGAGATTTTAAAAAAGGTTTATAAAAGGCTGAACAATTACGTTTCAACAAATTGGATAACCTAAAAGAAACAGATAAATTCCTAGAAATATCCACCTACCTGCTATGGTTTGGCTGTGTCCCCACCCAAATCTCATCTTGGGTTATAGCTCCCACAATTTCCATGTGTCATGAGAGTGACCTGCTGGGAGGTAACTGAATCATGGGGATTGGTCATTCCCATGCTATTCTTGTGATAGTGAATAAGTTTCATGAGATATGATGGTTTTATAAAGGGGAATTTCCCTGCAAAGCTCTCTCCTTTTTTCTGCCATGTGAGATGTGCCTTTCACCTTCCACCATGATTGTGAGGCCTCCCCAGCCACTTGGAACTGTGAGTCCATTAAACCTTTTTCTTTTGTAAATTGCCTGATCTTGGGTATGTCTTTATCAGCAGCATGGAAATGGACTAATACAGTAAATTGGTACCTATCGAGGGGGGCATTGCTGAAAAGATATCCAAAAAATGTGGAAATAACTTTGGAACTGGGTAACAGGCAGAGGTTGGAAGAGTTTGGAGGACTCAGAAGAAGACAGAAAAATGTGGGAAAGTTTGGAACTCCCTAGAGACTTGTTGAATGGCTTGACCAAAATACTGATAATGATAATGGACAATGAAATCCATGCTGAGGTGGTCTCAGATGGAGATGAGAAACTTGTTGGGAACTGGAGCAAAGGTGACTCTTGTTATGTTTTAGCAAAGAGACTGGTGGCATTTTGCCCCTGCCTAGGGTATCTGGCAGAATAAATTTCTAAACAGCAAAGCATTCAAGAGGTGACTTTGGTGCTGTTAAAGGCATTCAGCTTTATAAGGGAAGCAAAGCATAAAAGTTTAGAAAATTTGAATCTTGATAATGCAATAGAAAAGAAAACCCCATTTTCTGAGCAGAAATTCAAGCTGGCTGCAGAATTTTGCATAAATAATGAGGAGCCAAGTGTTAATCCCCAAACAATGGAGAAAATGTCTCCAGGACATGATCAAGATCTTTGCAGCAGCTCCACCTTTCACAGGCCTGGATGCCTAGGAGGAAAAAATGGTTTTGTGGGCTGGGCCCAAGGTCCCTCTGCTGTATGAAGTCTAGGGACTTGGTGCCCTGCATCCTAGCTGCTCCAGCCGTGACTAAAAGGGGCCAAAGCATAGCTCAGGCCATGGATTCAAAGGGTGCAAGCCCCAAGCCTTAGCAGCTTCCATGTGGTATTGAGCCTGCAGGTACACAGAAGTCAAGAATTAAGGTTTGGGGACCTCTGCTTAGATTTCTGCTTAGATTTCAGAGGATGTATGGAAATGCCTGGACGTCCAGGCAGAAGTTTGCTGCAGGGGCAGGGTGCTCATGGAGAACCTCTGCTAGGGCAGTGCAGAAGGAAAATGTGGGGTGGGAGCCCCCAAACAGAGTCCCCACTGGGGTGCTGTCTAGTGGAGTTATGAGAAGAGGGCCATCGTCTTCCAGAGAGTAGAATGGTAGATCCACTGACTGCTTGGACAGTGCACCTGGAAAAGCTGCAGACACTCAATGCCAATCTGTGAAACCAGCCTGGAGGAAGACTATACCCTGCAACAGGGATGGAGCTAGCCAAGACCATGGGAACCCACCTCTTGCATCAATGTGACCTGAAAGTGAGACATGGAATCAAAGGAGATCATTTTGGAGCTTTAATATTTGACTTCGCTGCTAAATTTTGGACTTGCATGGCGTCTTTAGCCCCTTCATTTTGGCCAATTTTTCCCATTTGGAATAGCTGCATTTACCCAATGCCTGTAACCCCATTTTATCTAAAAATAACTAACTTGTGGGGGAGAGAGATCCAAGATGGTTGATCACTAGCAGCTCAGGATTGTAGCTCCCAGTGAAAGTGCAGAGAACAAGAGGACGCCACACTTTCAGACGAATTTCTGTTGCTCACGCACCAGGCGATTCCCAGCGGAGGAGCCCCATGGGTCGCCAGTGTGACTCTTGTGGCTGGCGAGGCGGTTTTGCTTCTGCCTTGATGTGGCAGATCTTGGTGTGGCGGATCTTGGTGCAGAGTCAGAAAAGCACCATCAATCTTAATGCCGCTGTTTTGGCCAGTGCAGTGGGTTGCTCAGATTTTATCACTGGGAATCAACAAGTTGTACATCCACTCAGAAACCCAATTATAAAGACGGTAATTATAAAGATCACAGATGGATGAATGTATAATGAAGGTAAGAAACCAGCCTAAAAAGGCTCAGAATACCCAAAATTAGAACGCCTCTCCCTCTACAGGGGATCACAGTTCCTTATCAGCAACAGAACAAGGCCTGTTGGAGAACGAGTGTGTTCCATTAACAGAAGCAGGCTTCAAAAGGTGGATGATAAGAAACTTCAGTGAATTAAAAGAACTTGTTCTAACCCAATGCAAAGAAACTAAGAACTCTGAAAAAAGGTTTGACGAAATGTTAACTAGAATACACAATTTAGAGAGGAATATAAGTGAATTAATGGAGCTGAAAAACACAACATGAGAACTTTGTGAAGTATGCACAAGTTTTAACAGCTGAATTGATCAAGCAGAATAAAAGATATCAGAGGTCAAAGACCAACTTAATGAAATAAAACAAGAAGATAAGATTAGAGAAAAAAGGATAAAAAGGAACGAGCAAAGTCTCCAAGAAATATGGGACTATGTGAAAAGACCTAATCTACGTTTGATAGGTGTACCTGAATGTGACGAACAGAATCAATCCAAGCTGGAAAATACGCTTCAGGATATTATTCAGGAAAGCTTTCCCAACCTGGCAAGGCAGGACAATATTCAACTCCAGGTAATACAGAGAACACCACAAAGATGTTCCTTAAGAAGACCAACCTAAAGGCACATAATCGCCAGATTCACCAGGGTTGAAATGAAGGAGAAAATACTGAGGGCAGCCAGAGAGAAAGGTCAGGTTACCCATAAAGGGAAGCCTATCAGACTCACAGCAGATCTCAGCAGAAATCCTACAAGCCAGAAGAGAGTGGGAGCCAATATTCAACATCCTTAAAGAAAAGAACTTTCAACCCAGAATTTTACATCCAGCCAAACTAAGCTTCATAGGCGAAGGAAAAATAAAATCTTTTGTGAACAAGCAAGCACTCAGAGATTTCATTACCACCAGGCCTGCTTTACAAGAGCTTCTGAAAGAACCACGACACATAGAAAGGAACAACCAGTATCAGCCTTTTTAAAAAATACCAAAAAGTAAAGAGCATCAACATAATCAAGAATTTACACAACTAATGGGCAAAACAGCTAGCTAACATTAAATGGCAGTATTAAACTCACATATATTATTATTAATTCTAAATTTAAATCGAGTAAATCCCCCAATCCAAAGACACAGACAGGCAAAAAAAGCCAAAACCCATCGGTATGCTGCATCCAGACCCATCTCACATGCAAGGATACACAAAGACTCAAAACAAAGTGATGGAGAAAGATTTACCTACCAAATGGAGAGCAAAAATAAATAAATAAATAAAAAGCATGAGTTGCAATTTTTGCCTCTGATAAAATAGACTTCTAAGCAACAAAGATCATAAGAAGCAAAGAAGGATATTACATAATGATAAAAGGATCAATGCAACAAGAAGAGCTAAAGATTCTAAATATATACGCACCCAATACAGGAATACCCAGATATATAAGACTTGTAAAGATACTTAGACTCCCACACAATAATAGTGGGAGACTTCAACATCAATACTAGACAGATCAATGAGACAGAAAATTAGCAATGATATCCAGGATTTGAACTCAGATCTGGAACAAGTAAACTTAATTAACATTTATAGAACTCTCCACTTTAAATACACAAAATATACACTCTTATCAGTACCACATCACACCTATTTACAGGTTTAAATGAAATATTGGTTGGCTGCTTGTTTGTTATTTTCTTCCCTCATTTTTTTTCCATGTCTCTATTATTAAGCACAATTATAGGCATACTCACTTTTAGACTGCATTCTAGCCGGGGCAATAAAGCAACACCCCCGTTCTCTCTCCCTCTTCCTCCCTCTTTCTTCCTTTCCTTCATTGTTTTTTTTTATTCTTTTTTTTCTTTCTTTCTTTCTCTCTTTCTTCTTTTTTTTTCCTAAAAAAAAGAAAAAAATAATAACTAACTTGCTTTTGATTTTACTGGCTCATAGGTGGAAGGGACTTGCCTTGTTTTAGATGAGACTTTGGACTGTTGACTTTTAGTTAATGCTGAAATGAGTTAAGACTTTGGGGGACTGTTGGGAAGGCATGATTGGTTTTGAAATGTAAGGATATGAGATTTGGGAGAGGCCAGGGGTGGAATGATATGATTTGGCTGTCCCCACCCAAATCTCATCTTGGATTGTAGCTCCCATAATTCCCACATGTTGTGAGAGGGACCTGGTGGGAGTTGAATCATGGGGGTGGGTCTTTCCTGTGCTATTCTCATGGTAGTGAATAAGTCTCACGAGATCTGAAGGTTTTATAAAGGGGGGTTTCCCGGCACAAGCTTTCATTATCTATTGTCTGTCACCATGTAAGACATGCTTTTCACCTTCTACCATGATTGTGAGGCCTCCCCAGCCACAAGGAATTGTGAGTTTACTGAACTTATTTTTCTTTATAAGTCATTCAGTCTCAGGTATGTCTTATCAGTAGTATGAAAATGGGCTAATATACTACCAAAACTTATTCATGGAGAAATAGAAAATGTGAAAAGGCCAATAAGAATTGAAGAGATCAACTCAGTAATTAAAAACTTTGCAACAAAAAATATCCCAGGGGCCTCTTGCCCTTTCTTGTCCTTTTGCTTTTTCATATAAGTTTTAAGATCAGTTTGTCAAGCTCTATGGAAAACCCTTTTGGGATATTGATAGGGATAATATAAAATCAATCTATTAAATTTGTAGAGAATTGACATAGTTGTAATCTAAGTCTTATCAACCATGTACATAGTATATATCTTGGTTCAATTGTGTATTTAAAGTTACTCAAAGTTTTACAAAGGTTTTACATTTTTTTTATCTTTGTGGATGTTTTACATTTTAATTGATATGGTAAATGATGTCTTATCATTATATCTTCTAACTGTATCTTATATGTATAGACAATCTGCATACATTTCTCTAAGTCTAAAAGTAAATATCTGCAATTTCCTCTGGAATTTCTATGTGGATTATATCATCTAAAAATAATAAGATTTTGTTTTTCCTAAAAATAGATTTTTGATTAATGAACCAAAAAATAGATTGGACAGAACCTCTAATATAACATTAAATGGAATTATGATAGCAAGAAGATATGTCATGCTTCTAATTTTAACAGAAACATTTAAAAAGTTTTACTGTTTAGAATAATGATTTTTAAAATGATATTGTAGTGCCTTTTTTTCAGGTTGAAGTCTCCTCCTCCTCCTGGAGTTTATTAAGGAATTTTTAAATATAAAGAATGAATGTTGAGTATATTGCATGCTTCTTCTGCATACATCAAAGCAATCATATTTGTTTGATCTGTCTATGTGATTAATCACATTAATAGATTTTTTAATGACTTCTATTCCTGGAATATAATTAGCTTAGCCACTATGTATTTTTGTTTTGTACAATATGGAATTCAGTTTGCTCACATTTTTCTTTATCTTTTTTCATCTATGTTTATAAATCAGAGCTTGTCTAATTTTGTTCTCAAAATGTCCTTATCTTTTCTTTGTTTATTGTGCAGATTATATGAGCCTCATAAAGTTAATTGGGAGTGGCCTCACTTTTGCAATTCTTCGGAAGATTTGGTATAAGGACAGAAATCTCAGTTCCTTAAACATTTGAGGCCGGGCGCGGTGGCTCAAGCCTGTAATCCCAGCACTTTGGGAGGCCGAGGCGGGTGGATCACGAGGTCAAGAGATCGAGACCATCCTGGTCAACACGGTGAAACCCCGTCTCTACTAAAAAACTACAAAAAATCAGCTGGGCATGGTGGCGCGTGCCTGTAATCCCAGCTACTCAGGAGGCTGAGGCAGGAGAATTGCCTGAACCCAGGAGGCGGAGGTTGCGGTGAGCCGAGATGCGCCATTGCACTCCAGCCTGGGTAACAAGAGCGAAACTCCGTCTCAAAAAAAAAAAAAAAAACATTTGAACAACTCATCTCTAAGCTCATTTTTTGTCACATGGTGTTCTTAAATCAGTTTTTATATTTTCTGTCCATTTCATCTAGGTTTTAAAATATGTTGGCATATATTTTTAATAACATATGTCTTTAAGAAAATCTGCTGCATCTATAATTATGTCCTTAAAAATTTTTTAATATTTTTTGGGGAGGGGGACTGTTCCACTTTATCCAGATTAATCTTGCCAATTTTTATGTCTTTTCAAACAACCAGCTTTTGTCTATGTTCATCCTTGCTCATATAATTATTTTGTATTTTTATAACTATTGTTCTTTATTATTTTATTCTTTCATTTTATTTATGTTCATTATGATGATCCTTCTAATTCCATAAACTGAATACCTAGATAATTAAGTTTTAACTTTCCTCCTTTCTAGGACAAACATTTAAGGCTGTATACTTCCCCCTCACCCACTCGTTTTACCTTTTTTTTTTTTTTGTACTTTAAGTTCTGGGGTACATGTGCAGATCTTGCAGGATTGTTGCATGGGTACACACATGCCATGGTGGTTTGCTGCCTCCATTCCCCTGTCACCTACATTAGGCATTTCTCCCGTTGTTATCCCTCCCCCACCACCCCCCCCCCTGCTGTCCCTCCCCTAGCCTCCCACTCCCCAACAGACCCCAGTGTGTAATGCTCCCTGTGCCCATGTGTTCTCATTGTTAACACCTGCCTGTGAGTGAGAACATTTGGTGTTTGGTTTTCTGTTCTTGTGACAGTTTGCTGAAAATGATAGTTTCCAGATTCATCCATGTCCCTACAAAGAACATGAACGCATCCTTTTTTATGGCTGCATAGTATTCTATGGTGTTTATGTGCCACATTTTCTTTATCCAGTCTATCTTTGATGGGCATTTGGGTTGGTTCTATTCCCTTTGCTTTTGGGAATAGTGCTGCAATAAACATACATGTGCATGTATCTTTATAGTAAAATGATTTATAATCCTTTGGGTATATACCCAGTAGTGGGATTGCCGGGTCAAATGGAATTTCTATTTCTAGATCCTTGAGGAATCACCACACTGTCTTCCATAATGGTTGAACTAATTTACACTCCCACCAACAATGCAAAAGTGTTCCTATTTCTCCACATCCTCTTCAGAATCTGTTGTCTCCAGATTTTTTAATGATCACCATTCTGACTGGCATGAGATGGTATCTCAATGTGGTTTTGATTTGCACTTCTCTAATGACCAGTGATGATGAGCAATTTTTCATATGTTTTTTGGCCTCATAAATGTCTTCTTTTTAAAAGTGTCTGTTCATATCCTTCACCAAAACTGTATACTTTTTAAAAACTACTGTCTAGTTAAATCCCACAGATTTGAAAGTAGTATCTTTATAATCATTCTGGTCCAAGTACTAATTTTCATTAAGAATTTTGTGGGTTTTCAAAGACAATTTTTATTTTATTTCTAAACTTATGGACTTTTAAAAATACACTTTTCATTAGAATACTTTTAGAGTCACAGAAATGTTGCAAGGATAACATATAGGATACAGAGAGTTTCCACATGCCTATACTCAGTTTACTTAGTGTTAACATTTAACAATATTATGGTAAATTTGTTAAAACTGATGAAGCAATATTGTTATTAACAATTGAAGTTCATAATTTGTTTATATTTCCTTTGTTCTTATCTATTTCTTTCTGTTCCAGAATACTATATTATATTCATCTATCATGTCTCTTTGGAATCCCCTAGATAATAACAGTTTGTTAGACTTTGCTTGCTTTTGATGACTTTGACAGTTTTAGAGTACTGGTAAGTTATTTTGTAGAATGTTCTTCATTTGGATTTGTCTAATCGTTTTCTCATGGTTAGGGGGTTATGGGTTTTTGCGGGTAAGTAAAATGCCATTTTCATCACATAATTTTAAAGGGATATAGTATTGACATGACTTCTCATTAATAATGTTAACTTTGATCACCTTCCCTCAAGTAGCATTTGTCAAGTTTCTCTATTGTTATTCTTTTTTTCACATTCTACACTGTGCCTTTTAGAAGGAAGTCACTATACACAGTTCACATTACAGGATGGAGAGTTATGCTTCTTTGGCAGAGAGGACATGAGGATATTTACTTAAATTATTTGAAATTTCTCTACATGGTATATTTGTCTCTTCTCCCTTATTTGTTTCTTCAATAATTTATGTCAGTATGAACTGATGGATATTTATTTTATACTTTGTGTTTTAATTTAATTGTAGGTTGCTTATTGCTTTGCTTTCAAATTATTTCAGCTATGACTTTTTATGGATTTTTAAAGTTTAACATTTTTAAGTTTAAAAGTTATCTTAATCTACTATTTCATTGCATTGTGACTAGGTAAAATATCTGTAGAGTATATATTATTTAAAATTTATTAGTGTTTTTTATATCCTAGATGTTAAGTTTTGTAAATAATCCAAATACCTAAAAATAAGTTTTATTTTTCAATTGTTGAGAGAAATTTCCTACATATGTTGTTAGACAGTTACTTTACTAGAATTTTTTCTCTCTCTTTTTTTTTTTTTTTTGGAGACGGAGTTTCGCTCTTGTTACCCAGGCTGGAGTGCAATGGCGCGATCTTGGCTCACTGCA
>NW_022436962.1:23033271-23238999 GCF_009761245.1 Sapajus apella | reverse complement strand
AAAGAAAAGGTATTAAAGTCGTGTATTTTGCCTTTAAAGCAGTGATTAGCAAACTTTTTCTGTAAAGAGTCATATAGTCAACATTTTAGGTTTTGTGGGCCACACCATCAATGTCACCAATAGTCAAGAAAATGCAAATTAAAAACAAATGGATACTTTTTTTTTCTTTTTGCCCTTCAGATTGGCAAAAATGCTAAAGATTGATAATACCCTGTTGATGAGTTTGTGGAGAAATAATTACTCTCTAAATTACCCCAATCATTTGGAAAGTTACTTTGGTAGCATTTATTAAAAAATTAAATGTATATATTCTAAGAATACACACATAGTCAGGGAAATACATTAAGACATATCAAAACTGAGTCTTTAAGTGAGGTGAGTGGGAGCAGGGATGGAACTGCACAGACCAAGGGTGACTGTGTCATGGACTGACACAGTTGAGCATGAGGAGCCTGCCTCTTTGCAGCTGAAGTTAAAAAGAAGTGTTGTCACATAGATCCAAAAATAGAACTTTTGAGAATGCCTCTAATAGAAGTATACCAATAACATAAATGTATAAGGTTGTACACTCTGGAGAATGAAAAGCTCTGAATACTTCATCAAAAGAAAGGTTGAACAAATTATAATATATCTATCTGTTAACACCAATGAAATAATATGCATCTATTAAAAAGATCTTGATGTTCTGATCTAGAAGGGCCCCAAACTATAAGTAAAAAAATTAAAATGTTATACAGTATGATCTCATTTTTATAAAAAGTAAAATAAAATAATACTCTCTCTATATATATATATTCACTTTTTTTTTTTTTTTTGACAGTGTCTCACTCCGTCACCCAGGCTGGAGCACAGTGGTACAACCATAGCTCAAAGCTCATTGCAGCCTCAAACTCCTGGGCTCAAGGCATCCTCCCTCCTCGGCTTTCCAAGTAGCCAGAACTACAGGCACACACTACTACACCAGGCTAATCTTAAAATATTTTGTAGAAATCAAGTTGCACTAGGTTGTTCTGGCTGGTCTGAAACTCCTGGCCTCAAGCAAGCCTTCCTCTGTGGCCTAACAAAATGCTGGGATTATAGGCATGAGCCACTGCACCCAGCCTACGTTTTCTTTAATTAAGGAAAACCTATAGAAGAATTCGTCCTAAATGATTAGCACTAGTTATATTAGGAGTTGAGACTAAAACGAAATGGATAGGGAAAAAGAGATGATTAATTTTACTTTAGAAACTTCTGAAGTGCTAAAATTAGACAAAATATATTATTTTGGTTTCTGAAACTACCAAAATTAAAACAATAAGTAACAATATATAATAGTATTATGTGGCTAAGAACAGGATTTCTCTATCAAAATATTTTTTTTTTTGTAAAAAAAGGTAAGTGTGGCATAATTTGAATTTAAGCTAATCCCTTAATTTTTATGCCTTCTTTAATAAATATGCTTTGAATACACACTATATGCTTCAGCTACCACATGAGAAAGCTACATGTCAATATATAACAGATTATACATTTGGAGAGATAAAGTTTACATGTGAAAACAACAGTGAACAAAACAAAACAGCATATAAATAGCTAAGAGTTAAATGACAGGATCTAGCAGTTGAAAAGCTGATGGGTTTTGGAGTATTCAGCCAAAAGATTCTATGCAGGAGACAAGGCTTGAAATGATCTATGGAAGTAGAATTTTCATAATATAAGGGGGAATCCTTAGGCAAGGGCACTTCATAAAGACAGGCATGGAGACAGACAAAGCTGATTTTCATGGGAAAATAAGGCTCAGTTCAGTCAAATGACAGGCTAATATTAAATGGCAGAAAGTATGGGACCAATTATTTCTTTCTGTTATGTGGGGTGATTACACTGGAAAATGTCCTCTAAGGGAAATAGTAGCTTCTTTAGCAAAAAAAAAATTTTTTTTTAAATTTAAGCCCTATTATAGTTCAATCATTTCTAAACAGATCATGTGGAAACTAAGTGGTTATATCCATCAATTATTAAAGTGGTTATGCACATCTATTTCACAGACTAACAGGTGATAATCTGATATCATACACACATACTCAAATATACATAACCATATTCAAAAGAGGTAAGATTCCAAAAGACTATATAAAATAATGGATATTAGGGAGTTTAATTGGAATTTTGGTATCTTATCTTGCATTTGCTATTTAAAGTAATTTTTTTATCTCCTGTCCATAGGCTAAGGTTTTTTTTTTCCTTCTGTTGGTTTAAAAGTTTTAATTCTTTGTTCTTACATTGTTCATCCTTAAATTCCAGAACTCATGTTTGCTTACTGCTAATGATTTCTTTTTTTTTTTTTTGGAGATGGAATTTCACTCTTTTGTTGTCCAGGCTGGAGTGCAATGGTGTAATCTCAGCTCACTACAACCTCTACCTCCCAGATTCCAGAGATTCTCCTGCTTCAGCCTCCCAAGTAGCTGGGATTACAGGCATGTGCCACCCCGCCCGGCTAATTTTGTATTTTTAGCAGAGATGGGGTTTCACCATGTTGGTCAGGCTGGTCTTGAACTCCTCACCTCAAGTGATCCACCCACCTCGGCCTCTTAAAGGGCTGGGGTTACAGGTGTGAGTCACCACATCCAGCCTCTTATCGCTATTGATTTCTTAAACTTACTCCCATCATCTGACTAACAAGGCCTGTGTTTCTTTATATTTCTTTAATGTCCACCTCTATCCTTATGCCCTGGATACTGTCCAGAGTTCTGGTTATGAATTTTCATTGTTTTTCTCTTTTTGCATATGTTACTACATACAATACTTCAGTAAGTTATTTGATTACTCTCAACTCCCACATATTTTACAGCAACATTCTAGATTAATTTCTCTTCCTATAAGAATACTTCCTCCAACAAAGGTGTTTTCAAATGGTCACTGTGTAGTCAAATAGTTGAGACATTTTATGCCAAAGAACTTGGTTTTTGTGCCTTCACATTGAAATGACAACATGGCTAGATAAAATTTCTAGGCTCAGTGTGCTTTTTCTCAATACTTTAACAATATTTTTCCCTTTATCTTACTGTATCCATGTTGCTATTGAGAAATCTGATGTCAATCTGAAACTTGTTCCTTTTAAGGTTTTCTGCTCTCTGACTCTGGAGTCTTTAAAACATTCTTCACTTTGTTTTTGGTATCTATAAATTCCACTTTAAAAGTCCAGGAGTAGGTTTTGTTCCTGGCTTCTATTTGCCACTCTGGGTGCTTTCAATATGAAATCTGCCCTCTTTATTTTCTATTATTATTTCTTTAACTATTTCTCCCCCTTCATTTTGCTCCCTTTCCTTTCAAAAACACTTATTATCTGAATGTTATCCTTTTGTATACCTTAGTTTTCTTTTATATTTTCTATCTGTATTCTTTCCTGCTGCCTTATGAGAGAGCAGCTCAAACCCTCTTCTAATTCCCATTCATTATATAATTTATGTAGTTTGCTGTTTTAAGTGACTAATGTGAGGCAACTTTATAAATTAATTATTTGAGTCTGGCTTCATTAAACAGCATATTTGTAAATAAAATGAAATGTGCCAATATAATATTAAGTAAACATTATAAAAAGGAAAATGAAGCAGGAAACTTTAAAAAGTTTAAAATGAAGCAGCATTTGAAGTTGAAGTTAAGTGTTTACATGGAAAAAAGAATTCTTTTTGTTGTTGTTGTTGTTCTTAAATTGCATTTATGAGAAGTGTGGTCCCTTCTGCATGTTCTTTAAATTATAATTCCTTTTCAATCATTAAAAAAAAATAAAAGATAAAGAGTTTATCCATAACCCTGAAACAACTTATTACAATAAATTGCAATATACCAGAGTATTTACTCACACTTGTAATGGTTGATTTTTTCCTCTCTGGCCCTACAAGAGGGCTTGCAGTCATCTCGCTTTTTGAGCCAACTGTTGTGCTGCCAAGTTTTCGAGCCACATCTTTGTCCCACTCCTCTTTCTGTTCACTTTCCACGCTGTTAGCCTGAGCTCTTTTGGTATATGATACAGCAGGAGGAATGGATGGACCAGCTATAATTTAAAAAAAAAACAGCATAATGAGCTGAAAAACAACTGATCTATTTTCTGCTCACAAACAAAAACTCTGTATTAAAATTATCTACATTTGCATGTTTTAAATTCTGAAGAGAGATTAAACTTTGATTTCAAAAATCAGGTCAGTCCCTGCAATAGGGATTATTTTTATAATTCAGTAATATATGTCTGTGAGAACTAGATGACACAAGCACATAGACATGAATGTACAATGCTTTAAAAACACAAGTTTGGGTAGAACCCATGTGTTGTTTCACTTATGTGACTTTTTTCCCCACCATGATCACTGAAACGCCGCTGCTTCTGATTTGCTGAGATGCTTCTCTGGACCTTCAGGTGAGCAGGGGACTGAAGAGTGCTGTTGTTTAAGTCACTACTGGGCCGGGATCTCTGACACAAGTTTCCACTGGATAATGATTCACCACCTTCAAACTATAAGAAGAAAAACCACGAGGATTTTAAAGCAAAAAAAAAAAAAAGTTTGTAAAAACACTGCACTCTTTATTTTCTAAATGATTTAAAGCTATACAAGAAGTAATCAAAATTTAAAAAACCGTGTAGTATTGGGCCTAGAACTTTAAGTTGGCAAGCAGGAAAGGAGTGAACTGGATAGAATATGCATTAGTGACTACTCATAATCTTCTATTATTTTGTACAAATCCTTAGTTTAGTCAGAACACCAATAACAGCAACCAATTATTGAATGGTAATTATAGACTAGGCACTGCACTAAGCTCTTTCTATATGTTACTTTCTTTAATCATCACAACAAACCTATGATGTATTAAGCTGCACTTTATAGATGGAAAAACTGAGGTTAAGAAAGTTAGGGGCATCACTGAGATTTAAACTTACAATAAAATCTAAAATTTTAAATACACACACATGTATATATACATATGTATGCATATAAACATAAGCATAGATTCGTTTGTTTTCTCCACATTTGTAAAAAAAAAAAACTGGTTTACTGTTTCTGATCAGGAAATTATATCTACTTAGAACTCAGCATGGTAAACTCTGGATTGACATACTATTCCTCTCTCTATAACATAAAACTTGTTTGCTACCAGCAAACCTTTGATGGAATCACTGGCATCCCTATAGGAAATCTAAATTCATATACAGATAATACTAATGATATAGCAAGGTAATACTGATGATAATAACAGCCTAATGCAGAGCACATAGTAATCCACGAGAAACTGTTCCGAGGACTTTATAAGTACTCACTCATTTAACACTTCCAATGATCCTAAAAGATAAGTACTATTACTGTCCTCATTTTATAGATAAGATAACTGAGGCACAGAAAATTAATTGCCTTAGTTGCATAGTTAGTGGTTGTGCTGGGGTAGGGTGGGGGCGGGGTAGCTTAGATCCAATAAGAGCCTGAACTTTGGAACCAGCTCGAGGTAATCAGTTCTCCCTCTATGGGTTCATGCTAGATCTGGTTACTTAAAAGAGCATGGCACCTCCCCCACCTCTCACCTGCTCCCTCTTGCCATGTGACATGCTGGCTTCCCCTCACCTTCCATCATGTCTGTAAGCTTCCTGAGGCCTTTACCAGAAGCAGATGCCAACACCATGCAGATGCCAGCATCATGCCTGCAGAACTGTGAGTCAAATAAACTTTTTTTCTTTATAAATTATCCCGTCTCAGGTACTTCTTTATAGCAATGCAAAACTACCTAACATAGTTCACCATTTGTATACAGTCATTTCCTGAATCTATCTCCTTATGATAGTTCTCCTGGCCTTGAGAATTCCCAGTTGAAAGCATCAGTCACTTGACACTTTATAAGGCAAAATGTCACCAAATAACCTTTCCCAGAGTTACCCCTTTTAAAAATCATTTAAGACATACATTTTATTTCAAAAGCTAACACTTCCTCATGTTCCAGTCACTGACTTTTCTGCACACCTGAAATAACCATATTACCTTTGGTGGGGCTGTTGCATTTGGATGCACAAGCTGTGGGGGAGACCATTCTCGAAGACCAGGTTGTGAATGGTGCCTCTTGGAGCTAAGAAAGACAGTAGGCCTGTTCTTTCATAAAATCTCTTTGGTACCCAGAAATAAAATCACTTCATAATTTATCATCTTGATTTTTGAATTCCAATAAATAAGAATGTTAGGATAGGATCTTTATATTATTTTTGACACCAAAAAGAATGTATTTACTAATATATTAGCTCAATAAATAATTCACAGTAATCTGAAAAGGTGAAAAACTTACTTCAGGTGGTTTTCTACCTAGAAGAATATAAGTAGCCATAACTTCATCATACTTTTGATTTATTAAGGCATCATTTATTTCATCTCGTGCAAAGCCCATAGTGACCATAATATCTAGAAATTTAAAAAAGAGAGATGTTCTGAAAATGGGTTTAGTTTAGTAAACAAATCAACAAAAACAGGCAAGTTTGCCAATTTTGAATATGAAAACTAAGTCATGAAAATTTAAAGTGTAGTTTTAAAAACTTCTGGACTATTAGCCTAAGATACCATATGTTCACAGATATTGTACAATGATAATTTTACATGCAGAAATTATCTACATCATGGGTAATATATTAATGGGCCCACTTAATTTCTCCTTGCCTAATACATTCCTGAGCTTTCTTTGTCCAGTCTGAGACCATGTTAGTCTCTGTTACACAAAATTGTCTTTCTCTCAACTCATCCTCAGCTACTTGTGAAGTGGTTTCTCTCATTTCTTAACAATTTCTGCTTTCTGATTTACAGTAGGTTGACTCTTCTTCGGGCGATTTGAATTTCCATGGTTTTTCTGATCAGGTTCCTGACACCCTAAAATGCTCTCCCCTGCCACACTGCTCTCAAGCCAGATAAAAACACAGTTGAGATGACTCAGCTTGAGACTAAATAATGGCTTTGGGAAGGGATTGAGAAATGGAGAGAACAAGTTAGAAGGAATGCTCTGGCTAGGCATGGGCAATAGCAGGACAAGTGAGGAGGGAGAATAAACACTGCTAAGACAGTGGAAAAAGAAAGGGAGAGCCAAAGTGTTCAACTCTCAATTCAGTGCCTCTACATTTTTGGTTAAAATAAATGCTATACTTGCTGATACTTATCAGTCTGATCAGTGCTGATAGTTACATCAGCCATTCCTCCTGCTGGGCATCACTGAAAGGAAAGAATTCAGTTTATTTATGTTAAGTTTTATATCACTGTTGTCAAACATTGAATTGGACCATAATATATATCAGAACAAATCAGGGAACTTGAAATGTAGAATTTTTAGTGTATTATCATTAAAATGATAACGCAAGTATTTTTCAAGTAAAAATTGCTTTCTATTTACACTTTTAAACACTATTTTTGTACACTAAAGGACTCTTACTTGTTGACTAGGGACAGCACTTCTTACCACGTTTAAATACTTACCTATTCTTTTTATGTCATTGAAATCTGGATCAGGCTCAGCATATGGCTTTAGTTCTTCTTCTTCATGACCAACATTCATCCATCGATCTTTCATTATTTGCTAGGAAATAAACTCTACATTATGTGTGGTCAATCAGAACATTCAGGAACTTATTTTAGCTCTATTTTAGCAAATGTGAAACTACTAGTTCACTCAACAAGTTTCACGTGACATTTCTAGTTCGATTAGTGGGACAAAAAGAGGTATAAGACTTTGGGACACACATGACAACTGTGACTATCTTCCTACACACTCACCAAATGTATTGATTCAAGGTAGCATGCCTCCCTTATTCCTCCAAAGGGAATATTTCCAAATTTAGGTATTTTAATGTAAGAACTTACTTCTCATAAAGCAGATTTTAACTTCTGCTTTCGATTTTATATTTAACATTAATACAGAGATTATAATTTTTTCCTGGCTTTTGCCAAACATATGCCTTATTTTAAAATCACCACGTATTAAAATATTAGCAAAGAAGAGGTCATGGGGAATGAAAATCAGGGTTAACAGTAAAGTTATCACAGCTAACCTGATGTGGAAAGGGAGAGTAGTCAAAATTTAAGTCTAGAGTTAGAAATTAGGTGAGAATCAAGCAGGGGTTGATGTGAATTACCAGAGTCAGATTTAAGCTAAGGCTGTAAAATAACAGTCCTGGGCTTTTAAAAGGCAACCTTATGGAGGCAAGCTAGAAAATGGGAAAAGTATTTGTAAAACATTTACTGGATAAGGAGTAAATATTCAGAATATGTAAAGAACACCTGCAACTCATAATATAAAAATAAATAACCTGAATTAAAAATGGGCAAAGTAATATTTCTAACAAAAAAGATACAGAAGTGGCCAACAGGCATGCTTGTTGTGTGAAAAGATGCTCAACATCAATAGTCATCAAGGAACTCAAAACCATAGTGAAATATCACCTTATATTTATTAGGACGGCCACTATCAAAAAAAACAGAAAACAAGTATTGGCGAGCATGTGAAGAAATTGAAACCCTTGTGAACTGCTGGCAGGAATGTAAAGTGGTACAGCCACTACGGAGAACAGTATAGAGGTTGCTCAAAAAATTAAAAATAGAACTACCATATGATCCAGTAATCCCACTTCCAGGTATTTACCCAAAAAAACTGATAACAGAGTATCAAAGAGATATTCAGAAGCTTATATTCACTGCAGCATTAGTCACAATAGCCTAGATGTGGAAGCAACCTAAATGTCCATTGACAGATGAATTGATAAAGAAAATGTGATACACAAATACAAAGAAATATTATTCAGCCTTAAAAAAAATCTTGCCATATGTTACAACATAGATGAACCTTGAGGACATTATGCTAGGTAAAATAAGCCAATCGCAAAAAGACAAATACTGCATGATTCACTTATATGGATTATCTAAAGTAGTTAAACTCATAGAAACATAAACTATAATAGAATGGTGACTGCTGGGGCTGAGGAGGGGGAAATAGGGAAACTGAATGAGTACAGGGTTTTAGTCACACAAAATGAAAAAGTTCTGGAGATCTCCTGTACAATAATGTATACATAGTTAACAATACTGTAAAACACACTTAAAAGCTGTTAAAAGGGCAAACATATGTTATGTATTTTTTACCACCATCACCACCACGAAAAAAAAGGCAATCTAGTAGAGAATTTACTATACTCATGGTAAATGGGGAACTGGAATAAACTTATTTGAATAATTTTATATTAATTTAGAAAGACTGTTCACTTTTCATTACTACAGAATTTTAGGTTTTCATTCTAGTTGCTGATATATTAATTGTATTTTTCCAGGTCCTGTAAAGTATACTCTCCATCTTTAAATTTTACATGCCAATATTCTACTAATTAGAAAAATAACTACATATATATATATATAGGATATATATCCTCTCTCTCTCTCTCTCTCTATATATATATATATATATATAGAGGATATATATCCTACATATATGAGATATATATATATGAAATATATATAGGATATATACATAGGATATATATATTCTATATATAGGATATATATATATAATCTTTTGAAGGCTAATTCCTTGACTGCCAAAGTACTTTCCACTCATTTATTAACATTTACCTAAAGCTAATCACTAGAAAAAATAAATCCAGGGCAGATTTCTAACAACTGGAATCTCTTAGAATACTGCTGTGCTGGATTGGAGGATTTTCCAGAGGTCATCGTCACATAATTTTTTTTTTTTTTTATTTAAACAGAGGGTCTCACTATGTTGCCCAGGCTGGCCTCGAACTCTGGGAATCAAGTAATCTGCTTGCCTCCGTTTCCCCAAGTGCTGGGATTACAGGCATGAGCCACCATGCCTGGCCACATGATACATTTTTAAATTAAACTTTCTAGAGAATTAATATATTTTAAAAATACAATCATACAGAAATGTAACTCTTTTTTTCCTTTGCCATATGGGCTTTATATTTTTATTTTTCATATTTTTAATATTATTGGAGTATGACATATTTACAGGCAATTGCACAAATGCACATGAACTTTCATGAAATGAACACACATGCAGCCACCCCCCAGAACCAGAAAATACTGCCACCACCCTTTAACCCCAAAACCTCCTCATGCCCCAACTACTTCCCTTCATCCTGCCTTTCAACACCGTACATTAATGTTTCTTAGTCTTGAAGTTCATGCAATGGAGTCAGGCACAAAAATATGTACCCTCGTGCCTGCTTTTTCTTTCTCTTTCTTTCCTTCTTTCTTTCTTTTTTTCCCTTTCTTCCTTCCCTCCCTCCTTCCCTCCCTCCTTCCTTTCACTTAAAGCTCTGGAGTACTTATGCAGATCGTGCAGGATTGTTACATAGGTATACACATGCCATGGTAGTTTGCTGCATCTATCCCCCCATCATCTACATTAGGTATTTCTCCTAATGTTATCCCTCCCCAATCCTCCCCTGCTATCCCACCTGGCCCCCCAACCCCTCAAAAGACCCTGGAATGGTGATGTTCTCCTCTCTGTGTCCACGTGTTCTCATTGTTCAACAGCCACTTATGAGAATATGCAGTGCAGACACGTAACTCTTAAAAGACTACCACTAACTTGATTTCTTATCACCATATTGGGCTATGGTAATTTATGTACCTTATCCAACTATTGTTTTAAATTATTATTTTTTTTAATTATACTTTAAGGTCTGGGATACATGTGCAGAATGTGCAGGTTACATAGGTATACACGTGCCATGGTGGTTTGCTGCACCTATCAACCTGTCATCTACATTAGGTATTTCTCCTAATTCTATCCCCACCCTTGACTCCCACCCCATGACAGACCCTGGTGTGTGATGCTCCCCTCCCTTTGTCCATGTGTTCTGATTGTTCAGCTTCCACTTATGAGTGAGAACATGCAGTGTTTGGTTTTCTGTTCCTGTGTTAGTTTGCTGAGAATGATGGTTTCCAGCTTCATCCATGTCCCTGCAAAGGACAGAAACCCATCCATTTTTAGGGCTGCATAGTATTCCATGGTGTATATGTGCCACATTTTCTTCAACCAGTCTATCACTGATCGGCATTTGGGTTGGTTCCAAGTCTTTGCTATTGTGAACAGTGCTACAATAAACATATGTGTGCATGTGTCTTTATAGTAGAATGATTTATAATCCTTTGGGTACATACCCAGTAATGGGATTACTGGGTGAAATGGTATTTCTGGTTCCAGATTCTTGAGAAATCGCCACATTGTCTTCCATGATGGTTGAACTAATTTGCACTCCCATCAACAGTGTAAAAACATTCCTATTTCTCCACATCCTTTCCAGTATCTGTTGTTTCCTGACTTTATAATGATCTCCATTCTAACTGGCATTAGATAGTATCTCATTGTGGTTTTGATTTGCATTTCTCTAATGACCAGTGATGATGAGCTTTATATATATACAATTATATGTTTGTTGGCTGCATATATGTCTTCTTTTGAGAAGTGTCTGTTCCTATCTTTCATCCACTTTTTGCTGGGGTTGTTTTTTTCTTATAAATTTGTTTAAGTTACTTGTTGATTCTAGATATTAGCCCTTTGTCAGATGGATAGGCTGCAAAAATCTCCCATTCTGTGGGGTGCTTGTTCACTCTGATAATAGTTTCTTTTGATGTGCAGAAGCTCTTTGGTTTAATTAGATCCCATTTGTCTATTTTGGCTTTTGTTGCCATTGCTTTCCGTGTTTTAATCATGAAGTCTTTGCCTATGCCTATGTTCTCAATGGTACTGCCTAGGTTTTCTTCTAGGGTTTTTATGGTTTTAGATCTTACATTTAAGTCTTTAATCCATCTTAGTTTTTGTATAAGGTGTAAGGAAGGAGTCCAGTTTCAGTTTTCTCAATATGGCTAGCCACTTTTCCCAACACCATTGATTAAATAGGGAATCCTTACCCCATTGCTTGTTTCTGTCAGATTTGTTAAAGATCGGATGGTTGTAGATGTGTGGTGTTACTTTTGAGGCCTGTGTTCTGTTCCATTGGTCTACATACCTGTTTTGGTATCAGTACCATGCTGTTTTGGTTACTACAGCAGTGTAGCATAGTTTGAAGTCAGGCAGCATGATGCCTCCAGGTTTGTTCTTTCTGCTTTGGATTGTCTCGGCTATATGGGCTCTTTCTTGGTTCCATATTAAGTTTAAAGTAGCTTTTTCTACTTCTGTGAAGAAAGTCAATGGTAGCTTGACGGGGATAGCACTGAATCTATAAATTACTTTGGGCAGTATGACCATTTTCACAATATTGATTCTTCCTATCCATGAGCACAGAATGTTTTTCCATTTGTCTGTGTCCTCTCTTATTTCCTTGAGCAATGGTTTGTAGTTCTCCTTGAAGAGGTCCTTCACATCCCTTGTTAGTTGTACTCAGGTATTTTATTCTCTTTGTAGCACTTGTGAATGGGCGCTCACTCATGATTTGGCTCTCTGTTTATCTCTTATTGGTATATATGAATGCTTGTGATTTTTGCACATTGATTTTGTATCCTGAGATTTTGCTGAAGTTGCTTATCATCTTAAGGAGATTTTGGGCTGAGATGATGGGGTCTTCTAAATATACAATCATGTCATCTGCAAACAGAAGCAATTTGACTTCCTCTCTTCCTATTTGAATACTCTTTATTTTTTCTCTTGCCTGATTGCCCTGGCTAGAACTTCCAAAACTATGTTGAATAGGAGTGGTGAGAGAGACATCCTTGTCTTGTGCTGGTTTTCAAAAGGAATGCTTCCAGCTTTTGTCCATTCAGTAAAATATTGGCTCTGAGTTTGCCATAAATAGCTCTTATTATTTTGAGATATGTTCAATCAATACCTAGTTTATTGAAAGTTTTTTTTTTTTTTTTTTTTTTTTTTTTTTTAGCATGAAGGGGTGTTTAATTTTATATCAAAGTCCTTTTCCGCACCTATTGAGATAATCATGTGGTTTTTGTCATTGGTTCTGTTTATGTGATGGATTACATTTATAGATTTACATATGGTGAACCAGCCTTGCATCATCCCAGGGATGAAGCAGATTTGATTGTTGTGGATAAGCTTTTAGATGTGCTGCTGGATTTGAGTTGCAAGTATTTAATTAAGGATTTTCATATCAATGTTCACCAGGGACAATGGTCTGAAGTTTTCTTTTTTTGAAAACTTCTGCCAAGTTTTAGTATCAGGATGCTGGCCTCATAAAATGAGTTAGGAAGGAGTCTCCCTTTTGCTAATGTTTGAAAAAGTTTCAGAAGGAATGGTACCAGCTCCTCTTTGGAGCTCTGGTAGAATTCGGCTGTGAATCCATCTGGTCCTAGGCTTTTTTTGGTTGGAAGGCTACTAATTGCTGCCTCAATTTCAGAACTTGTTATTGGTCTATTCAGGGATTTGACATCTTCCTGGTTTAGTCTTGGGAATGTGTGTGTGTCCAGAAATTTATCCATTTTTTTCTAGATTTTCTAGTTTATTTCCATAGAGGTGTTTTTGGTATTCTCTGATAGTAGTTTCTATTTCTGTGGGATCAGTGGTGATACCCCCTTTATCATTTTTTATTGCATCTATTTGATTCTTCTCTCTTTTCTTCTTTATTAGTCTGGCTAGTGGTCTATCTGTTTTGTTAATCTTTTCAAAAAACCAGCTCCTGGATTCACTAATTTTTTGAAGGGTTTTTTGTGTCTCTACCTCCTTCAGTTCTGCTCTGATCTTAGTTATTTCTTGTCTTCTGCAAGCTTTTGAATTTGTTTACTCTTGCTTCTCTAGTTCTTTCAATTGTGATGTTAGGGTGTTGATTTTAGATCTTTCCTGCTTTCTCCTATGGGCATTTAGTGCTATAAATTTCCTCTAAACACTGCTTTAGCTATGTCCCAGAGGTTCTGGTATGTCGTGTCTTTGTTCTCATTGATTTCAAAGCACTTATTTATTTTTGCCTTCATTTCATTATTTACCCAGTAGTCATTCAGGAGCAGGTTGTTCAGTTTCCATGTAGCTGTGTGGTTTGGAGTGAGTTTCTTAATCCTGAGTTCTAATGTGACTGCACTGTGGTCTCAGAGACTGTTTGTTATGATTTCCATTCTTTTGCATTTGCTAAGGAGTGTTTTACTTCCAATTATGTGGCCAATTTTAGAATAAGTGTGATGTGGTGCTGAAAAGAATGTATATTCTGTTGATTTGGGGTGAAGAGTTCTGTAGCTGTCTATTAGGTCCGCTTGGTCCAGAGCTGAGTTCAAGTACCAAATATCCTTGTTAATTTTCTACCTCATTGATCTAATAGTGACAGTGGGGTGTTAAAGTCCCCCACCACTATTGTGTGGGAGTACAAGTCTCTTGGTAGGTCTCTAAGAACTTGCTTTATGAATCTGGGTACTCCTGTATTGGGTGCATATATATTTAGGATAGTTAGTTCTTGCTGCATTGATCCCTTTACCATTATGTAACGCCTTTGTCTTTTTTGTCTTTGTTGGTTTAAAGTCTGTTTCATCAGAGACTAGGATTGCAAACCCTGCTTTTTTTTCCTTTCCATTTTCTCAGAAAATATTCCTCTTTCCCTTTATTTTGAGGCTATGTGTGCCTTTGCACATGAGATGAGTCTCCTGAATACAGCACACCAATGGGTCTTGACTTTTTATCCAATTTGCTGGTTGGTGTCTTTTAATTGGGGCATTTAGCCCATTTACATTTAAGGTTAATATTGTTATTTGTGAATCTCATTCTGTCATTATGAAGCTAGCTGTTTATTATGCCCATTAGTTGATGCAGTTTCTTCATAGTGTTGATGGTCTTTACAATTTGTTATGTTTTTTAGTGGCTGGTACTGGTTTTTCCTTTCTATATCTAGTGCTTCCTTCAGGAGCTCTTATAAGGCAGGCCTGGTGGTGATAAAATCTCTCAGCATTTGCTTGTCTGTAAAGGATTTTATTTCTCCTTTGCTTATGAAGCTTAGCTTGGCTTGAATTGAAACTCTTTCATTAAGAATGTTTGATATCAGACCCTACTCTCTTCTGGCTTATAGGATTTCTGCAGAGAGATCCACTATTAGTCTGATGGGTTCCCTTTGTGAGTAACCTGACCTTTCCCTGTGAATGCCCTTAACATTTTTTCCTTTGTTTCACCTTGGTGTGGCAATTATGTGTCTTGGGGTTGCTCTTCTCAAGTTTTTTGTTTTTTTTTTTTTTTAATTTTATTTTGCAGTTATCTCCTCAAGTTAAATCGAGGAGTATTTTTGTGGTATTCTCTGTATTTCCTGAATTTGAATTTTGGTCTGTCTTGCTAGGCTGGGGAAGGTCTCCTGTTATCCAACTAATTTAAATGAAACTAGACCTACTACAAATGATAATTCTACCATATGTCTTCAGTGATTATTCGTCAATAAAGGAAAAGTGTTGGGGTGGGTGAACATCAGAAGGGAAAACAAATTAGCAAAGCAGAAAAGCAATAGATGCCACACAATTCCTCAAAATATTAAGGCCTTTCCTGTTCCTTACCTCTCCCCTCTCAAACAGTATGTCTGACAGAAGCCTGAGCAAGAGTCAGGCACCAGCATCTGTAGAAATAAAATTCTGTTGTTGGCAGAATTTCCTAGGTTGGAAGGTGAACACAAAAAGCTCTCAGAGAACATAACGAACTACTTAAGGACAGTTAACACAGTACATAAAATCCTTCCCACACCGATCAAGTGCCAATCTAGCCAGTCTACTCCTTGACATCTTTACTCATTCAATTCTATAGCTGCACAAGCAGAGGAAGTAAGGAAAGCATATGGAAGCAGAAGCTCAGCTGATGCTTAAAAGTCTTTAAGTATATATAAAGTAAATCCGTAGCAAATCCTACCCTTCCACACACATATCAATACAAACAAAGGAATCTAACTATCCTTTTATTAACACATTACTCTTTTTTTTTTAAATTGCATTTTAGGTTTTGGGGTACGTGTGAAAAACATGCAAGATTGTTGCATAGGTACACACATGGCAGTGTGATTTGCTGCCTTCCTCCCCATCACCTATATGTGGCATTTCTCCCCATGCTATCTCTCCCCAACTCCCCACCCCCCACTGTCTCTCCCCTATTTCTCCCCGACAGACCCCAGTGTGTGATGCTCCCCTCTGTGTCCATGTGTTCGCATTGTTCAACACCCACCTATGAGCGAGAACATGCGAACACATTACTCTTTAATGGGAGCTCTTTGGATGTTTGTTGTTATGATAATGAATGAGAATGGACAAGGAAGAAAAATAACAAACATGAGCTAGACAGAAATACTTCAAGTTCCCCAAGTCCTTGTTGATGTTCTCAAATTTAAGATTACAAGTTGAAAATAATAACAAGTGGAGTAAGATTAATAAATAGTAGAATACTAAGTAAGTAAAAAGTTAGATTCAGGTAGGATAAATATGGGTCAATCATGCAAAAAAGAAGTGGAAGGAAGGCAAATAACCAGGAGAGAAAACGCAGGTGTAAAGAAGCCCTCAGGCAAAACCAGCATGTAATGGTTATCTTTCACAGGTATGATTTTGAAAAGTCTCTCTAGCCCATATGGAGGGAGTGGGTTAGAGGTGTTCAAGACTAGAAGCACAGAAATCAACTAAAAGGCTTTAGCTAAAATCAAGGAGAGAGATGATGACACCCCAATTTTAAGGTAGACAGTGGCAATATGGAAACAAAAGACATGTCCAACATTTTGCTGGTAAAAATGAGCAAAACTTCATGATTTATACAGTTTTATGGAACTTTTTAATCACAATTCATGATTACAAAGGATGGATATCCATATATCTATCTACATTACTGGATATAGGGGGAGAGATAAAAAAAAGAAGAAATGGAAGATAATGCCCAGATTTCTCATTTAGACAACTGAATAGAGAAGCTGGTATCATTCACTGAGAAACCAAACTCAGAGAGGGAAGAATGGATCAAGAAAAATGGAGCTCAGTTTTAGACAAGCTGAGTTTGAGGTACTATGTGCTATCTCAACAGACATGTTCTATAGTTACTGTTACTTTATTCTGAGGCTCAAGAGAAATCTGGGCTAGGGATTGAGCCTCAGGAATCCTTAGCCTACAGATGATGCTGTACAGAAGCTGTGGGGGTGGATGGGATTCTCCAGGAAGAATGAATAGCATAAGAATGAATGGAAAAGGGCTCAGAGTGCAGCCTCAAGGAACACTAGCATTTAAAGGTTAGAAAGAAAAGAAATCCAAAAAGGAAAACCTGCACAGCATGACATGGAAGGCAAGGAAAGAGTTCTTCGAAGAGGGGAAAGTGTTGTACTGTCAAATATGGCCAAATGGTCAAACAAGGTGATAGCTAAAAAAGTAACTCCTTGTGTTTAGCAACAGAGATGGGGGACTTTGCTGGGGAAAGTTTCAGTGGAGTGGTGACATTAGGAACCAAAAGGTAAATGGATTGGTGAGGAACAGGTGATGGTTTAAGTGTAGATACTGTTCAAAAAAACTCACTACAAAGGAGGAGCAAGACAGCAGCACTGAAAAGGGATTGCCAAGTTGAAGGGATGCCTTTTTTAATGGAAGACATTCAAGTATGCATAAAAGCTGAGGAAAAGGAGTGGATAGAGACAAGGTTTCGATGGTTACAGAAAAGAGAACCTTACTGAAGGGGTGAGGTACTGAGAAGGAAGGTAGATAAACAGATGAGTGAGTGAAGTCTCGAACAAGGGAAAACACATCTTTCCACTGTGACAGGCAGTGGTGAGAGAGGGTCTAAACAGTTAACTTTTTTATAAAAATGTACCATTTTATTACAAAGAGTCTCAAAAATGAAAATAGTATCTCAAAAAGGAAACTAGACCACCAACCGCTGCCTGAAGTATCAGGGGAAGAAAAAGGGCAGGCATGTGAGTTTTTTGGCTCACCTGAGGCCACTGGGAAGGTATGAAAACAGAGCCAATCTAAAAATGGCTGATGTTATGTTAGGAGCCTGAAAAGAACAGGAGATCCTTGAAGACCCCGCCACCTTTTATAGAATGTTCAATAAGGGCACCTTTCCAAAGCTACTAAGCAGATATTTGGTATTTCAGGATTTTGTCTTATGGTTGCATAAAAGTATCCCTTTCACCAAGACCTGGCACTTTTTATGGTTCAAAGTTAAGAAATGGGGAAGGATGGAAGGATGGGTGGCAAGGCAGCTCCTAGAAGAGTTCACCCAGCAGAGCTGCCCGGGGCTCAGGGCCTTGGTTTCTGTCTAGTCCCTGGGATATTTATATTTAATAAATTTTCCTATAAATACACAGAGAAATAGAAAATATAAAATCTGAGATGTTGGGGAAGAAAGGCAGGGAACTCAGCAAGAAGCCAGAGCTGGACCTGTTTCTTGACCCTTCTGGCTTCTGGCTTCTCCTCCTTGATTTTCTCCTCTTCTGTGACTTTGTTCTTCTTATCTGGGTATTTCTCTTTTTCATCCTCTTTTGATTCTCTTGGCTTTTTTGGAGTTGAAAGAGTTCTTGTGGCCACCTTCTCCCACCTCATCAGTCGGAGAACTCTTCCTCACAGGCAATTCATTTGTCAGAGGAACAGATTGAGATGTGCTTGTCAGGGTCTTCTTCACTCTCATCGCCCCTCTCTTAAGGGATGGCATCCTCTGGAATTACCTGCATGTGGAGACAGGTGTGTGGGGCAGCATTCTCAGGTTCTCAGACAGTCACTATTTATCTTGTCCAGGTACTCATTCATGTTCTGGCTAGTCATACTGGAAGGGCTGATGTAGAGCTTGAAATCTGGTCCAAAGCATTCCAAGTAGTTACTGTATGGAAACTCATTAGGGATTTCTGCATCCAGGGCCACAGCTGTCTCCTATGTCCAGCACTCTGCAACATTACAAATGATGTAACCACCTCCTCCCAGCATTGGAATAGGCAGGTTAAAGCTCTTGACAAATTCCAAACACTTGGCATGCCCCCCTCCTTTTTTTGGGGAGATGGAGTCTCACTCAATTGCCCAGGCTGAAGGGTCGTGGCATGATCTCAGCTCACTGCAAACTCTGCCTCTTGGGGACAAGCAACTCTCATGACTCAACCTCCCGAGTAGCTGATATTACAGGAGTGCACTACCATGCCTCACTAATTTTTGCATTTTTAGTAGACACGGGGCTTCACCGTGTTGGCCAGGCTGGTCTCAAACTCCTGGCCTCAAGTGATCTTCCCGTCTCAGCCTCCCAAAGTGCTGGGAGCAGGCGTGAGCCACTGTGACAGGCCAGCATGCACTTTGATGGTCAGGTTGAAGCAACCTAACCAATCCCCAGATAAGGAGTCTGAGCCACACTGTAAGAGCACTGCACTAGGCTGGAACATCTCCATTACTCTGAACATAACCAGCCTGAAAATGGCCTCATAGGACTCGTCTTCAATCCCATCTCGGAACAGGTATTTAACAGTGTAATACTTGCCTTTGCCAGCTCCAATATCCTGTAGGTCCCTAGTTCCTGAAAAGTTCTCTCCATACTTAGGGAAATACATAGTCATGACCCAGTCTGTGATATAGAAGGCCTCTTCCATGCCATCGCCACGGTGAATATCAATATCAATATACAGCACCCTCTGGTGATACTTCAGCAGCTCCAGGATGACCAAGACAATGTCACTGATACAACAGAAGCCAGATACCTCGGACTTCTTTGCATGGTGCAAGCCCCCAGCCCAATTCACAGTGATGTCCATCTGCTGCTTATTAAGTTTCACAGCCCTTGCCACAGAGCCATCAGTAGACAACTGTCAGAATTCAAACAAGCCATCGAATACTGGACAGTCCTTACCGACGTTGACTCTGCATCTGCTTGCTGTGCTCGAACATGTAATCTGGACTGATGGAACACAAGAAGTTACTGTAGTCATCACTGTGGTACTTGATCATCTCTCCTCAGCACTGGCTTTGTAAGGGTGACAGATTTCTATTCATGATGTCCCATTTTTTAAAATGTGTAAATTACCAGAAAAAGTATTTTATATTAAAATATACAAAGTTGGTACAAATTTATGAGGCTTATTAACCAGACTCCTTAAGAAAAGTAGTTAAAAGACACTGAGAGCATACATGAAGA
Source organism: Sapajus apella (assembly GCF_009761245.1). Classification (NCBI taxonomy): domain Eukaryota; kingdom Metazoa; phylum Chordata; class Mammalia; order Primates; family Cebidae; genus Sapajus; species Sapajus apella. The sequence goes on along the minus strand of NW_022436962.1, from coordinate 23,218,956 downwards.
AGCACAAAGTGTTCATTAAAAATATTTCATTTTATTACTAATAAAATAAATACAAATAAAAGCAAGGCATCAAATACTACAATTTATATCCAATATTGAATCAAGCTATGGAGAACAGGTACAGTCAAAAGCCTTGGGTCACACACATCTTTTGGCAATGATAAAAGAGCTATCAGATCACTTATGCCCCTTGACCCAGTAATTTCACTCTGAAGAATTTATCTAAGCATTTATCCCAAAGGGGAGAAAAGTAAACCACATTATTTTTATCAAAAACAATGGAAACAACTCAGATGTGCAACAAGCAGGGAAATACATTATTATATATAACCCAAGGAGAATAACATAGCTATTAAAAAGGAAGGAGTACATTCTTATGACAAAGCAAGAAGTGTGTATCAAAAGCTTTTAAGGTTAAAAAAAAAAGTAACATGATATAAAACATTACTAATGCATAAAATGTTATGCTTACATAATGAAGGTAAGTGTTTTGAAAATAGCTTTTTAAAAAAAGTTTACAGATTTTTTACAATAAAGCTACTAAAATTGGTATGAAAAATAAAAACGAAGACTAATAATTTTTGAAGTCACGAATATTACCAGGAGAGTTTCTTAAGGTATGGTATAAGAGATACTTCTTTTTAAAAAAATGGTGTCAAGTTTCCCTGGAAAGTCGTTTCTGGAAACTATGAAGCAAACCAGCCTGTGTATAGTAATATCTATAATATTATAATAATATTTCCAATGTGAACTCATGGTTTCATAGCTTAAAAACTTTGTTTTAGTAAGCTGGAACAGGAAATTGCAGACTATACTGAAATAAATTAGAATGAGATTCTGATGATCAAATATTTTAGTAATAATCTGGCTTTTAAAGCCAACTCAAAGCATTCTAATATTTTGATCCTCAATATTTTAATACTAATGATGAAAGACTAAAGTGTTTGGCTACTATAAATTAATCATCTTTAAGACATAAGCATATCTTATCGACTGTCCATAGAGATTTGTAATATCTATTCTCCCAAAATAATTTTTGTATATTCTATTTGCTCTGCTCATTAGCTAAGCTGCTGCTTCAACTCAGCATTTTATTAAATGACACTCAGGTAAGTGGGGTTCTTATGATAAAAGTCACAAAGCAGGATTACAAGACATGTTCTCAAAAGCTTTAAAACTATTTTAGAACTGATGTGAGTCAACAATTTTAGCTTTTTAAATATTTCACCTAATTTTTCTATGAATAATGATGGAAAGGTTTCAAAAGAAGTGATATAAAAGTGGGCTTTATATAGTACCTGTTCTCTATTAAAGCATTATTATCATATGTTTTTAACCCCAAAGGGGGGAAAAGCCCACAAAACTCATAAGATATAACTAATCACATTTAAACAGATAACTCAGTAAAAAAAATCCTGATAATTGATTAACTGATGTAAAGCATTTAAAATAATTTCCCAATGGAAGTCACCATCCCTTAACTTCCATCAAAACATGCTGTATATTCTACTGAAAAATATTTGTGGAAATAAAATTACAAAGCCCACACTAACCTGAGAGCTCTGTACACAGGGATGGCTCACTCTAAGGCTGCCTCCTAAACAGCATGAAGTCCGTGCCAGAAAGCCCCACTGCTACACTAAAAAAGTACAGTTTATATGAGGTTAATTCTCTGAATTTTCTTCCCCTTCTACTAAGGCAAATAAAAGAAGACAAAAAGTACTAGTGAATAATGCATGCTGAATCTCTGAAAATATCTTAGTAAAGGCTAAAATATCATTCTTAAAAACAGATGAGCAAAATACTTAAGAAATAAATTATTCTAATTGCAGTGCCAGAAGAAATAAAAAACAGTAGACATTTTGGTTATGTGAACCTCTGGTATTATTTGGCTGTAACATACTTAGTACATTTATGATAGTGTCTATAATTATAAATAACCTCACATATGGAATGTATGTAGGTAATACAATGTGTTAAGAAATTAAATGCCTGTTTCCAATATGTTCTACTTAAATATTTGTACATTTCTTTACTAAAGTTGAGAGGTTTCTATTACATTTTTAAATGCTAGATACCAATTTCAGATACAGTTGTGAAATATTCACTAGATTAGATTTCTCACTATTTTCTTTTATTCTTGAAATATTTATTGAATACTTAACTAAAAATAAGGTTTCTGTTTTGAACAAAGCAATTTCTGACAGAGGGTAGGTTTTCCTCCTTCTCTAACTAAAATTCAATTTTATCTCTATTTTTGTGTTGTTTTAATTTAATACTGCACTACAGAACAAAGAAAAGACAATAGTTTTTAGAGATAGCCACTGTGGCAACTTTTAAATAGTGAAAAAAGTCACGTCATTTTCCCTATCTCTAAACAAAAGGCAGATTTTAATAATTTGCAATTTTCCTAAGAAAAATGCTCTTCGGTTCCTGAATATTTTAGTTGTTAAAATTTAAATTTGGAATACAAAAATTTACTTACTTCCAAGCTGCCTCTTTTTATTGGATTCAGCACTAATAATTTCTTTAGAAGATTTTCACAGTCTGTGGACATATAGAAGGGAATACGGTACTTCCCTCGTAAAACTCGCTCCCGAAGTTCCTTAATAAAAGTGAAAGAAAGCACTTACAACTGGTTTTTGAAATGATCATACTTAAGGATAAAACATTAATATCAAATTTAGCTGATACCTTTAAATTCTGGCCATCGAAAGGCAAGGAGCCACTGACTAATGTATAGAGAATGACGCCCAGACTCCACACATCCACTTCGGGCCCGTCATACTTCTTTCCTTGGAAAAGCTCAGGAGCAGCATAGGGTGGGCTTCCACAAAATGTGTCCAATTTGTTCCCAACTGTAAATTCATTACTAAAACCAAAGTCAGCAATTTTAATATTCATATCACCATCAAGGAGAAGGTTTTCAGCCTAAGAGGAAAATAATAAAAAGAATGATGTAAAAAGCCTACATAAAATAAAAATACTTGTTAAAAGTGTTTTAGCTTCTAAACTAACATATCTCTTGCCTCTTATTTCTAAATGTAATATCAAATTTAGAAGCCCAGTATGGTACTTCAAGGCGAAACTGTTCTGAGTTACATCTATATAAGACTAAATTTTAACACTATAAAAAGAAAGCTCTCTTTATATGCATACATGCAACTACTTAAGAAAGGTTATTTAAAACTCATTTTCTTTCATAGGTTATTTTAAACTCATTTTTTTCCTCATAGTCAGAAACATCCTGGAAGTGTATCTTTATGTGACCTACTCTAAAGTACATAATACTAATCCATCTTGGACTTAAAACCAGTAAGATTACCCAAAGAAGCTCTACTTTAATAGGGTATTGTTGGTTAACGCAAGGCTCAAGGGTACATCTAAAGTAACTGCCCGTCAGGGGTTCTGTGACTACTACTTCATTTCTTTGTCCTCTCTTGTAGAATCCTTCCTCAACAAAGTACTGTTTAAGTAAAACATGACCAAACAAAATATAGCCTCCATTAGATCTTGTCTGTTTTAAGCGTCTTTTTGCTGTTCTAAAACTAGATTCTCTTCTTGAAGTATATTTATGTAGAAAGCAGTGAATTATCCCCCATGTGGTGAGATGCTGGTTTTCCAAAATCCTATAGAAGAATCACTCAAAGACAATATTTTAAATGTCCCTTTTGTAAATAGAAGCAACTCAACAAAGGACTTGCTTTTGTACGTGTTTTGTTTCAAACTCTATTACAATGGATGGACAGACTAACAAAGTTATAGATTACTTTGCCGATGTATTTTAGCAGGTTCCAAAAAGGAATAAAATTTGACTAAAACAAAAATCAGACTTCTCTATATCACTGGAAGGTCTAACAATCATGAGTCAAGCACTCTACCCATCATATATCTCTTCCTTCCCCAACCTCCCAACCCTTGTTGTTGTTATTGTTTTATGGTATACTAGCTTGGGATATTTGCTTTCATTTTATTTTGGAAAACGCAGATAAACCTAGCACCTAAAACAGACAATAAAAATGGGGTATCATTTATTAAATAAATATTATAAAAGCACATATATTTGGAAAAATGTATATTAGATTGTAACATTTTTGAAATGTGACAAAGCCAGGTTATTTTGATGTTCTGATGTAAGAGCCTGGTCACTGTAAATTTCTGAAGCTGTTTGTAAGTAAGCTGGACTTTTTTTAGTCTCTCTAAAAATGTCTGAACGGATATCAAAGTATCCAAGCTGCCTCAGAAAAGAAGAGCTGCAGGGGGTTCTGAGGTCTCCTTCCAAGAGTGTATAGGAAAACTCACTCTACCAGACTAAAGGGAAAACACAAGGTTTTGAACATGATTATTTTTTGCAGATCTTTTTCATATAAGAAATGAGATGATAAACTGGGAGTCAGGCACAGAAACAGAGGAACAGTTCTCTTCTTTCTCATTTGTCGTGCAAGTGATTCCCCTTAAAATAGCCAAGGAAGGAAACCAAGAAATAAAAAAAAATTGGAGCAACAGAAAAATCATAAGCTCTGAAAAACAGAAGCTAAAATAGAGAATTAGACTTTAGACTTTTGACAACTATTTAGGGTCATACATTCAAATAACACCCAAACTGGTGCTAGTAGTTGATAAAGGTGATTAGGAAAAAAGAAAAATAAGACTTCTATGTAAGGGACAATGCAAATCAAATTTGGAATAGAGAAAAAAGAAAAAAGAGACACAAACATTTTAGCTCAGGGTGTTTCCACTTTCAACTTACTTAAATGGTTTCAACAACTTAAATGGTTGTGCCACAAAATCTGTGGCACCAACTTTCCTTAATTCTTTGAGGAAGGAGTGAGCTTTAAGGTAGAGAGTGAATACTGCATCTTACATTAGGCAAACATGGGTCTGTGCTCTGACTTTGCTTCTGTCTGAGGACCCACACTTTTGGCTGGAAACAAAATTCCACATCTATGCATTTAAAACAAGCTAATTAATGGTGAATGAAATCCTCTAACCTTTAAAGCTAGATAACTTCTTACTCACATTTTCTTCATTTTTTTTTTTTTTTTTTTTTGAGATGGAGTTTCACTGATGTTACCCAGGCTGGAGTGCAATGGCGCGATCTCGGCTCACCGCAACCTCCGCCTCCTGGGTTCAGGCAATTCTCCCGCCTCAGCCTCCTGAGTAGCTGGGATTACAGGCACGCACCACCACGCCCAGCTAATTTTCTGCATTTTTAGTAGAGACGGGGTTTCACCATGTTGACCAGGATGGTCTCGATCTCTTGACCTCGTGATCCACCCGCCTCGGCCTCCCAAAGTACTGGGATTACAGGCTTGAGCCACCGCGCCCGGCCCATTTTCTTCATTTACTCAGTGAAATATTACCTTTCATAAAGTTGCTGTTAGAATAAAAAAGTAACTAACTGCATAGTGTCTAACAGCGCACTTAGGCAATAAAAAAGACAGCTCTAATATTATTATTAAATATATACAATACAGATTTTTTTTAAAAAATTAAAATCAGAAGCTTACCTTAAGATCACGGTGAACAATGCACTTTTGATGACAATACTGTACAGCAGATACAATCTGGAATAAATATTTGGATAAAAGAGTCAAATTATTTTATGATTAAAAAAACAATTTTCCCCAATAATCACCTCCAATTTAGATAAATTACTAACTTGGATTTCAAGGTAATATTTAATAAATCTGCTATGCCTTTAGTTCAGAAAACTATACACATTAAAGTGATGAAATTGCTCATAAATGTAGAAAATAGGAAAAGTAATATTCTCTTGCTAAAATATAATAAAATATTTCTTTGTCAGAGACTGTGAAGATTTCATATTGATCATTATAATCGGAATTTATACAATTTATAGTTTTGGTCAAATGGTTTATTACAGTGTTGAAATAAAAGCTTTCGTACACATGAATTAGTATTTTAAGATAATTGTCTCAAGTAAAAAAGCAAAACTCTATTCTAGGAATTACAAAAAATGTGCTCAAGGTATGTTTCTTTAGTGAGGTCAATTTACTAAGAACTTATCAATGAGGTATTTAACAGTGTCTTTATTTGTTTTTCATATATAAAGAGAAAGGAAAATTTTTGAGCCTTAAAAAGAAAGCTGATCAGCAATAATAAAGAGGGAAAAATGAAATTCAATCTTAAACCTGTCACTAATTCAGTCAGGTGAAGTATTCTATGCCTGAAACTAGATTTTGTATGCAGCCATAATTTTTAACCATTACATAGGGCTTTTTGGGACAAGGACTAAACAAGGAGGAACCCAACAGTTTAAAGGCCAAAAATATGAGAGAAATAGATTATAAACACTTCTATGATACTTCTTTATTACATAAAATACAGAAGTGGAAAGAATCTGACAGCAATCAATTAAGAACATTTTTGTACATATAATTATATCTGATGAATAGAAGGATGGTCATTTTAACGCACAGCAGAACATTCAATTCTGTGGATTCAGTTAAATATAAACACAGTTTGAATGTTAGGTATTTACAAATGGAGATAGAAATGAGACTTTTTAAAAGTCTAAAGGTGATGTGAAATATGACCATGCTAATAGGAATATGGGTGAAAAAAAAACTTCAAAGTAGAAGTGAACTGATATTTCAGTATTATAAAGTTATTCTAATGTATATTAAAATCATTCCAAGACACAGAAAACATGAATTCAAAACAAAATCATCAACACACAATGAGTAATATACAATTCCATTTAATTCATTTTGATTCAACAGTTTATTGAGCACCTGCTATGTGCAAGAAAATGTGCTGGTTGCCAGGCAAATACAAAAAGGAATACCACATGGACTCTGTTCTTAAGGAGCTTACAATATGATTCAGAAGAGAAAATAAGGTATATATGCTCTATGTACTTTGTATTCTAGAGGTATATATTATTATTTAGAGAGGTATATATTTATTACTTTTCTATATATTATAAAGAGGTATATATTATTTCTTTATAAGGTAGAATCATAGAACTCTACCTTTTTATGAGAATCATAAAAAATAAATAATATTTTCAGTTGGAAACGCTTCCTGAAGGAGGTGCTATTTAGTCTAAGCCATCCTTGAAGGACAGAAATATTTTAAAATGTAGAGATCTGGGGATGGGGAGGTGGGGGTAAGGTGGTGAAATGAATTAATGACAAGGGAACTGTGTATTTGAAAAGCAGGTTGGGGCTGATGCCTATAATCCCAGCACTTTGGGAGGCTGCAGTGGGAGGAGGATTGCCTGAGGCCAGGAGTTTAAGACCAGGCCTTGGTAACACAGTGAGACCCCCATCTCTAAAAAAAATAAAAATATTAGCCAGGTGTGGTGGTGTGCACCTGTGGTCCCAGCTACACAGAGTCTGAGGCAGGAGTATCTCTTGAGCCTAGGAGGTTGAGGCTGCAGTATGCCATGCTCACACCACTGCACACCACCCTGGATGACACAGTAAGACCCAGTCTCAAAAACAAAAAATAAACAAAAACACCAACCAAACAAACAAATCCCACAAAACCAAACAAAACCAAACCAAAACACATTTAAAGAAAAAGAGGTGGAAAAATGGTGACAGTGGGAGTCAAATCTTGACAAATAGGTTGATAAAAGTCCTGAATTCGAAAGTAAGCAGATACTGCAGAACCACTATATGTTTTTGGGCAGGGTGACTGGGAATGATTACGATCAATTTTAAGTATGATTCCTAAAAATACAGAAGGATCTAATGATTAACATTTGTAGTATTAGTTTTCTTAAGCAATATGCTTCAAAATTCTAATACCCAATTTTCACTAAATTATGTTCATTAGCCAAAAGATATATACATTTATATGTATATTTTATTGGACATACTATATAGGTTATAGTATGTTCATATTATAAGATTATTTTTTATCATGGGTGATAGAAATTTGCTGATAATGACATTATCTTTTATTAGTCACATGTTTGTATGATCCATTGAAGGTATGCAACAGATAATAATTTGGTTACCAAACATGATCAGAGGCCATGCAATTCATGTCAGACAGAATGGTCTCTATGAAAGCAGTTCTCCAAGCACTTCTAGAACCAAACATTTCCTGAGCCTCAAAGCATTAAGAATGGAAAGATAATTACAAATAATCCTCTGTATTAAGCACGTGTGATCCCCAAATTCTATGAACTCTGAGCTATCGGTGGTAGTTTATTATAGTATTACCACACTTGCTTAGCAGGGAACAGTTTTTGCCATGAAAGAAGTTCTGCTTTCTGACTCACTGCAAGAATCCCCCTCCACAAGCCCAACTTTTACTGCATTGTTTTACGGCTAGATCTTCCCATCTCAAAACATTCTGTACTTCCATAAATAGGATACAGGAACTTCCCTATGAGCCTTCTGTTAATGAATCTTAAAAACATGATTTACAATCAGCTGGGTACTGACAGTAAGACCACACACATCAGTGTTTTCCACTGAGTTAGAGTTATCACAGTTACTTTGCAATTATTAATACCTATAAATGGGTCAGGAATTCCTATGGTTGAAGTGGTAGAAAAGCACTGTACAGGCAATGGCTGCTAGGTGGTCTTAAACTGCTCTAGTATCTTTAGTATTTCTAAAAGTAAAGTCAAGGACATATATACATTTATCCTTGCTGACACAGTATTAATACATACATTATTTTACTGTTAAAAAAGCAAATAAAAGTAACTGTATATTCATTAATTCTGTAAGAGTTTAAATCAAATCCGTAAAGAAAAATAAGCTCCTCAAAAATAAATTTAAGTAAAAATTTACCGTCAGGTAACTACAAAATAATGTATGTGTGTCCATATGTGTAAGAATGTTTGCATGTCTCTCATTTCTAAAAATATGAGTTAGTAACTTTTTCAGTTTTGGGCAAACATAAATAGATATTAAATACATTTAAAATTTACAGTTAAAGAATAAATAATAAAGAAAATCTTTTCCATTGTTTTACAATTTAAACAGCATTCACTTGGCACTCAGTCTCTGCAATGTGAGAAATATGAAGCTGATTTCAAAACATTTCAGACTTTATTTCAAAACGCAAGCCAATTTTAGTCATTAATTGTATTTCTATAAAAATATCTGTGTCCCAACTTCCTATCCTGCTCTCACTCACCAGCAAGATGAAAAGCTCTTTAAAATAGCAGGCACTTCCAATTTATCTAATTCCATATAGTACCCAGTATCATTTTTTATACCTATCAAAAAATAAGTAAAACTAGCTGCCTAGAAAAATAAGAGTAAGTAGCAATCATCTTTAAAGTATACGTTAGGATTCCAATGGGAATATTTAATGCAAATTGTAACTTTCTTGCTGGTCTGCTACTAACAAAAGCTACTGTGACTGATATTAAATGAATAATATTTAAAATGATGTGTGTGGCTGGGTGCAGTGGCTCATGTCTGTAATCCCAGTACTTTGGGAGGCCAAGGTGGGCAGATCACCTGATGTCAGGAGTTCGAGACCAGCCTGGCCAACATGGTAAAACCCTGTCATTACTAAAAATACAAAAATCAGCTGGGTGTGGTGGTGTGCGCTTGTAATACCAGCTACTCGGGAGGCTGAAGTAGGAGAACTGCTTGAACCCATGAGATGGAAGTTTTAGTGAGCCAAGATAGCGACACTGTACTCCAGCCGGGGTGACAGAGCAAGACTACGTCTCAAAAATAAATAAAAATTAACAAATAAAATGATGTGTGTGAATACTTTATTTAAGGGTAAGCTTGAACTTCCATCCCAGGAAAGGAAATAATTTAACAGTACGTGATTGAATACCATTCAGTTTCTTAATGTTGCTTTCCTTATTACCAGTTGTCTTTACCTTCAGCTATTTCAACAGGAATACTTCCAGGAATCTATCCCAAATAAAAGGGCTATACATGTCTTTGGTATAAAGCATTTCACAAACTGTGTTCCAAAAGCAATAATTCTGTGAGATATTAATAACAGAGGTTTCACAAAACAAACACACTCACTCCATGATCAATCTGGAAAATGCCATGTTATAACAAGTTAAACATGCTTTTTCCTCTCTTCCCCTTCAGAACTTCTCTATTTGTTTAACACATTAACATGTAAGAGTCTTTTCCAGACATACTGATTACAGACCCTCTTTAATTGTAGAATTAAAGTGTTCATGCAGACAGAAGAGGTAGTGTGCCATTTTTAAATAAAAATTCTAAATTTACTAAAAGTTTAGGATACACTAAATTGTCCACTTAAACCAGTAAATTTTATGACCAATTTACAATTCACTAATTTTCTATTTCTATGGCAACTTATATGTATGCTTATTTCAATCACTTCAGTTCTAAAAATTAAAAATAAAATTCTAGATAAATTTATTTTTTATTTTATCATTTCTATAATAAGTCATATTCAAGTTGAACTGGAAATATGAGTATCTTACCATATTCCTCTGCCATATTTGCAAAGTTTCTTGCCTACTTGGTTAAATCAAATTAACCATATTCTTTAAATCTACAAAAATGAGTTTAAACACTGAAACATCTTTAATTAAAAGAATACAATAACTTCTTTAAACAGTACACATATATGCTGTACATATAAAACCAGTAATAATTTATAATAATTATTGGATAAAGACATCAAAGCGTTAACTATTTTTTTTCTGTCTCTGTCTAGTCTATGCTTCTGGGACTCTCAGACAGTTAATTAGGTAAGTCTCATCTATAAATATTTACTCTTTATGACAATCTAAAAATAATCATCTGCAACTATTTAAATTTAAATTCAGAAAGGTTTATTTTTTAGGAGTTTTCCATCCTTAAAAATATAAGAAAGTAGGAATTCTTCTTTTTAAAATACCATGTGTTGTGAAGTCCAGTTTGTAATACTGTCCATTGTACATCACTAATAATATCAGCAAAACAAAGTTGAAAACTACTTTCCATACCTGCCTAAATTTTGCACGGGCCTCTTTCTCTTTCATTCTTCCATGGGCAACTAAGTAATCAAATACTTCACCTGAATCAGAAAAGTAAAGCAGGTAGTAAAATATACATAGATTTTTGGTTAACAATATATGCAATGTCAATTTTTTTCCTTGTTTATAAAGAAATTTTTGGCCCATACTTTTCTGCTAGTTTATGTAAGTCACAAACTAACACATGAATAGAAAAAAGGAAAAAATTACATATAAAATTGAGTATCTGCAGCAGTTTGTATTTAGCAAATCTCTTTAAAAAATAAGTCATAAAAACACAACCAAGAAAACTTGCTTTCTGCTTTCAAGTATTATGTAAAAATACAGTCAACTCTTTATTATCCATTGTAGTAAAAGGAAGCCACAGCCTGGGCAATCAAAAATTACATTTGTCTTTCTATTTGGGGCCTATGTTTCAAACGAAACAATGAAGTCTTTTTTGTTGGATTGCTCTTTTAAATTCTCCCTGTCATATGGTCTGGATAAAATTCCATCTCACTACTTCCATCAACATTGATTTCTTTCCTGTACTCTGTGTTTATTCTCACTTTACTCATTTCATACATTTTAGTAGTTAACCACAAATTATACAGAATTAAATCATTTGTGTGTATATCTCTATTACCCCAGATGAACTGTAAATTACTTGAACATCATCATAATATCTGCACTTCATCTCCATGGCAGAACACAAAGTACATAAATGTTTGTTGAAATAATTTTAAAATAACTGGAAGCTTTGGAAATTTCCTACTGGATCCATTACTTTACACGTCTGTAAGTTTTTCCTTTTTCTCTAGTTAGCAAAACAGCTTAAAACTAAATTAATCTTGAGTTACAATTTTTAAAATATTACCTTAGTATAAGGGTTAAATTTATTTTTGTGTCCTTATAATTTGTACCATATAGATATACATGTATATTAAACAAACAAAATGGCTTAAAATGTTCTTGAAAGTATGGCAAAGTGGTAAAAATAAAAAATAAAAAAATTCAGGCTTTAGAATCAGACCAATTTTGGTATGAATTTTGTTTTAGCCCTACGTACTATTGAGAGATATTATTAGGAAGATTTCTTAACTTCATTAAGACTCAGTTTCTACCTACTGCCTACTCACATGGTTGTTGTAAGGATTAAATGAAATAATGCATGTGCTTAGCACAGCAACTGGCATATAGCAAGCACTCAATAAATCATGTTTTTGTACCTAGGTATACAGATATATTACATATACATGCACTATCAATCCTAGGATATAAATAAAATACTAAAAATCAAATATGTAATGAACGTATGTCAGATCAAACTAATACATCTACAATGTTAGACAGCATATTATAGAATATTAAGCATACTTAAGTGATTAAATGGGATAATGAGAACAGAGAAATGAATGGATGCTCTAGTTGACTCATCACAGTAATTAATTCTAGATATGTGGTAACAGTTGTTAATTCTAGTTAACCCATCATAGTAGTTAATTCTAGATATGTCAGTTTAGGTAGGGAAAGATATATACAAGAGTTTGAAAAATTTGGATCTACTCTTAAGTACTGCTTAGAATACACTTACCCCAGGTATTTACATGACATAGTTCTGTACTTATCATATATTGCTTGTATATGATTAACTTCCCCAATTAGAATGTAAGAATCTTAAGGGCAGGGACTTTGTCTTTGCTCACTCATGTATTCCCAGCACCTAGAACATTACCTGATACATGGTAAGCATTTTATAAATGTTGTTTGAATGAACAAAAGAAAGAATAAACACATCATTTCACAGTAGTACTGACATCTACTTTTAATAGGCTCCTTTGGATTAAACATGGTTCAAAATAAAAGATTTTTCTGATTTTTCTAATCACTGAAAATTTTCACTCCATTAGTGAACCAGAATCAACTGATCGATTCTTGGCAAAGAGGAAATTGTCTAACTTAATTCTTATTCACATTACCATTCTAGCATACATGTCAGATTTGATCCTAAACTACTGAGAAATCTCAGAGGAAACATATTCAGTGTTTTATTTTCCAGAGTTACCCTGCCATTTACAGACTAAAAAGGCAAGAAAATGATTCTAGATTTACTGCCACAGAACCATAATGGGTTTTGTTACAGAATCACTAACTTGCAAAACTCAAAGAAAACTTATTGCAGGAATCAGAATTTAATGAGGTCGACTGGTATGGTCTGAATTCATGTACCCATCTCTCTGTGCTACTCCCCACTGTGTCTCCCAACTATGCTACTGAAGGAGAGCAGTGATGGCCTCACATACTCTTAACTCTAGCCATTACTCCCCTTCATTAGCACCAATAGAGAGTTGACTGTACTTACCATTAACCATTAAGTCAGTACACATATTAACAACTTGCAGTGGGCCTTTATAAAAACAGAAGGATATATACAGAATTTAGCAGTCTATAATTTCCCAAATCAAAGTGGGTCTAGCCCCTTTCTCTAAATTTTACATCACTAAATAGAAAAAAGGAGTCTAACTAAATTAAAAATAGTATTTGAGGTTCCCATGCAACAGATTATTACTGAAGGACATAGAAATAGAGAAATATTTCATTATGTGGTATTTGTAGATTCATTAGTTTCATTATAGATCTACATTTTATGCAAATTTACATGGCTGTTTAAATATAATTTTTAAAATCCTATAACAAACACAAAAGCAATTAAATATATTAACATCTATAGTAAAGTTTTCTAGAAATACAAGATAGTATAAATATAATTTAGTTGTTACAGGCTAGATAAATCCTTTCTATTCCAGTTCACATAAAATCTGAATCACCATAAAAATCTATAAATTTCATTAGCTAGAAGAGCTCGACAGTAAGTTCAACACTAAGTTTTTCTATTGAATAGCAAAAAATCAATCAGCCAAATAACTTCAGATGCCTTCTTTCTTCTTCAATTGGTTAAATTCTGAGCCCTTAAAACCTCCCTTTAAGTAATCTTTTTTTTTAACTTATTAAATGATTAATTCCATAAATTTTCAACCTATTTCTGAAAAAGTGAAGTCCTAAATCTAACAGAAAAGTGATTCTGAGCTGATGCATTTCTCATTTAAGGGAAAGTGCAGGAGATGAAGGTGATTTTCTATTACATATTAGTGTTTAAAAATCATTCCTATTTTTGACACCATGATAGTCAAAAAATACATGATATTATACTACAAATACATCTTACTATCTCTGTCAACTCAGTCCTCTAACACATAAAACGTATAGATCAATACTTGTTTAAATTGAAACATTTGCTTCATTTTATGAATTATCTTGAAAATACATGTATATTGAGAATCTGTCATATGTGAACAATCAGCGAAATCAACACCTGGCCTAGAACAAGCTTTTATTATAGATTTTATTAAATACATTCTGCACTTGCAGTTCCCTGCTGATAGCCAAAGTTTCTAATCATGATATGATATATTGTTATGACAAAACTTAGATAAGAGAATCAATACATTTGTAAGATGACAATACAAATTTAACGCTCCAAAAAATGTCGCTAAGTAAATTGTAAATAAGCCAAAAATTCTATTTATAATGTAGGATCAAAAGGACTTAAAAGTAAACACTGAATTTTCCTTAAGATGTAATTTAAAGGCATTTAAATAAAACAATGATTCATTAACAACATTGAAAACATAAAAATGTCATAATGAACCCTTAGGTATTAATAATTCTGTATGTCTCAGCAAAGAGAACTTTTCAATCACCCTCATTCTTACCCCCACTTGCGTATTCCATGACTAAATAGAGAGTCTTCTCTGTTTCAATAACTTCAAACAATTTTACTGAAAAAAAAATTAGAGATATTACTTTATAACTGTTAGCACAGATTGAAGGTTTTAAGAAAATCTAAGGTAGCAATAAACTAGTTAAAACTTTGACTATTTACTAAACATTATTAATCATAATTTCAAATTCAAAAAGTCTCTCTGAGATTATTACTTCTATGACAGAAAACTATTTACCACAAAGTGATTTAAAACCAACTTCTTGAGTTGAAAAAGTTAAGTTTCTGGAATTAAGAAGCCATTATTTTTCAAATTACAATAAGGTTATAAAAAGAACTCTTAAAATTAGAAAAATAGAATTTAAACTGAAGTTTAAAAAGAGACTATGCTATATTACAGTGAGCCATTATGAAATGTTACATAGTCTTTGGTGCAGAAACAAAAGAAATTCTGTATTTCTGTGACATTCTAAAAGTTTTTGGTTAGAAAAACTACT
Organism: Sapajus apella; assembly: GCF_009761245.1. NCBI lineage: Eukaryota > Metazoa > Chordata > Mammalia > Primates > Cebidae > Sapajus > Sapajus apella. The sequence goes on along the minus strand of NW_022436962.1, from coordinate 23,203,739 downwards.
AAAGTATCAAATTTATGTAGTTGAAATATTCACCCCAAATAAGCACTTTAACAACTATATAAGATTTTTAAATGTATCAAAAAGTGTTTTAAAAAATCAGATTTTTAAAAAGACTGTTTTACTTCTCACAACCAAATGATTTCATATATCTAATCAATAATTTTATTTGTAAAAAGATGAAGAAAAATCAGAACTTACTGAAAAATTTTACTAAAATTGAAATCAACTTTTTATTTTCTTTAAAATGAAGTTATTTTGCCTGTAAACTATGATCAAACTGAAGTGCATAGTATCAAAACATCTGAAAGTCATTTTTTATAAATACCTAAATGACCTGCAATCTCTCTTTAGAGATTTTTTTTTTTTTCTTTTTTTTTGAGATAGGTTCTCACTCAGTTACCCAGGCTGGAGTGCAGTGGCATCATCTTGGCTCGCTGCAACCTCCACCTCCCAGGCTCAAGCAATCCTCCCCACTGAGTAGCTGGTACAGGTGTGCACCATCACGCCCAGCTAATTTTTCTATATTCTTGTAGAGACAGGGTTTTGCCACGTTGCCCAGGCTGGTCTCGAACTCCTGACTTCAGGCAATCCAACTGCCTCAGCCTCCCAAAGTACTGGGATTACAGGCATGAGCCACCACGCCCAGCCAGATAAACTTTTTTTTTTTTTTTTTTTTAAATTTAGAGACATTTAGTAAGGAAATAAAAAAAATTTTTTTGTATGCATTAACACTGAATCATATCAATTATTTGAGTGGAGAGTACAAGATAGCAAGGTAGCAGAAAACAGCAATCTGTAGCCTCCAGTTAACTTCTTTGTAATCTCTTTTTACCCAAAGTATCACTTTCCTGGGTTATCACTCAGGTTATCACTTTTCTTCTGCTTAAACTATCCTTAACATTGTGTCTTTTCAAATACCCTCAAATTAAGGAAAATACTTCATTGCTAATAATACATATATATATTTCTTACCTATATTAGGATGATTCAGTATCTTCATTATTCGAACTTCTCGAAATAACTGTTAAAGAAAACAGGTAGATATATTTCTGTTAAAAAAAAACAAGCAAGCAGAGAGCCAATTAAAATATTTATTTGAAGATATTAATCTGCTTATAAAATGCTACAGGATTCTGTAAATGAACTAAAACAAAGCATTTTCTCAGTCCCAACTCTAGCTATGTTAACTTAGACTGCGACATTAACTTCGCTGTGACGTGGTTTCTAAAAGAATTTTAAGTAGATGAACTCTAATGATCTCTGTGTGTGTGGTGTGAATACATTATACACAATAACACAGATTATTCAACTACTCCTTATGAAAAGCAACAAAAGAAAAACACTGTGAAAATGGAATTTAATGGTCCTTCTTATGATCTTTACCCAGAAACCACCTTCCTTAGGGGTTTGACTCTAAAGTCTCTCTACTGACTGATCAAACATTTTAATGAAAGAGTCAGTAAGATTTTCAGGTAGATTTATAGAATAACAGTAAATAATAATAAAAATACATTTACTAATTCATATAAAAACAAAATGACAAGAAGTGACTTGAAAAATGAGTATTTAAATTTCCCTCCTTTTCATTTTACTTTTTAAACAATACGGGGTATATTTTTCAAAAGCATAACTTGGTACTATTTTCTCTATGTCTTTGAGTATGTGTTAGATTCCAAATAAGGCAATTTGTTCAACAGGAGAACCAAATATCGGTGATATTCTGAAAGTTATATTAAGACATATGCATTTTAGCAAATAAAATCTAAAGTTACTGCTTTCAAGAGGTGACATTTCTCAAGCGAAGATACACAATGGCCAAAAGAACACAAAAAGATGTTGAACGTTACTAATCATTATGAAAATGTAAATCGAAGCCACAAAGAGGTACTACCTCACAACTATTAGGATGACTACTATCAAAAACCAACCCCCCACTCTGCCCAGAAAACAGCAAATGTTGCTGGGATGTGGAGAAACTGGAACACTTCTGCAGTGTTGATGGGAATGACAAATGATAGAGCCTCCATGAAAAAAAAAATAGTTCCTAAAGAAATTAAAAATAGAATTAACACATGATTTAGCAATTCCACTTTCGGGTATCTGTAATATACCCAAAGAATTGAAAGCAGTGACTCAATCAGACACTAGTACACCCATGTTCACAGTAGCATTATTATGGTAGTATCACAATAGCCCCGCAACCAGAGTCTATCAACAGATGAAGAGATAAATGAAATGTGGTCTATACCAACAATGGAATATCATTCAGCCTTAAAAAGGGAGGAAATTCTGACATGTGCTACAACATGGATAAACCTTAAGGACATTAAGCTAAGTGAAATAAGTCAGTCACAAAAGGGAAAACACTGTACAATTATACTTATAGAAGCTACCTAGAGTGGAGTAGTCAAATTCATAGAGATTTAAGTAGGATGATGGTTGCCAGGGACTGGAAGGATAGGGTATTGCATGGGTTACTGTTTAATGAGAACAGAGTTTCTGTTTTGGAAGACGAAAAACATTCTTGAGTTTGACAGTGATGTTTGAACAACAATGTACATGTACCTTAATGACACTGAATTGTATATTTAAAATGGTTAGGCCAGGCAACGTGGCTCACGTCCGTAATCCCAGCACTTTGGGAGGACAAGGTGGGTGGATCACAAGGTTAGGAGATCAAGACCATCCTGACTAACATGGTGAAACCTTGTCTCTAGCAAAAATACAAAAAATCAGCCAGGTGTGGTGGCATGCACCTGTAGTCCCAGGACTAGCTGGGAGGCTGAGGCAGAAGAATCGCTTCAACCTGGAAGGCAGAGGTCACAGTGAGCCAAGATCACGCCACTGCACTCCAGCCTGGGTGACAGAGCGAGATTCCATCTCAAAAAAAAAAAAAAAAAAAAAAAAGAAAAAAGAAAAAAAAATGTTAAAATGGTAAATTTTGTTAGGCATATTTTACCACAATTTAAGGAAAGAAATATAATGTGCAAAAATGCATCAATAAACATTTACCCTAATTAAAACAAAATGACTTACAGCTTAACTGCTACAAAAAAGCTTGCTTTCCCTAGCTATTCTCAATAATTCCTAGACAAAACCTAGGGAGTCTGTATGTGTGCATATATGTATGTTCATACAAATAAATTTTTATAAAGTCCATGATACTTATAGCTTTAATAATTAAAAGTTATATATCAGTAAATAAAATATTAAGGCAGATTCATTCATGTTCAAGACAAGTACTTTCTGTAACTGTGAAACACATTCTCATTTCAAATTTGGGACAAAGAACATGCAGGTTAACCTCAGTACTCACAGTCTTCAGTACACCTGAGATCATCTCCTGCTCTGGCTTTGACAACACATCTTCCTCCTGCCTAAACGGCCCCTCTCAGTCTTTTTGCTAAATCCTCTCCCCTTCTACACAACCTTTAAACATGGAGCTCCTCAAGATTCAGCCTTAGCCCCCTTTATCTTCTCACTCTACATGTTTCTTCTAATGAGTTATCATGGCCTCATATATCATCAATTTGTTGCTGACTCCTAAATTTAACTTTCTCATCCCAACATTTATATCAAATCCATATAAACCTACTCAATATTTCACTTGGCTATCTCACAGAAATTCGAACCCAATACTTGATTTCTCACACCAAATTTGATATTGGTTTTCTCCAGCTCCATATATATCTCGAGCACCCTAATGACTGAAACTTTAGGATTATCCTTAACACTCACAAAATTTCTAAATCAGATGCATCACTAAGATATTTTTACTCTACCTCCACAATTTATCTCAAACCCATCAATGTCTACCCATCCATACACCATTGTCACACTGAATTCCACTGGTCTCAGTACCCCCATTCTGACTCTTCTATCCTCCCATCCTCTATGCCGTTATCCACACATCTTTTTATCCTCCCACCCTCCAATCTATTATCTACTACTTAACATCGACTGGTGGTTTCTCAAAGCCATTAGAACAAAACCCCTATCTTGAACACTGGCTATCAGACTCTGGAAGATCCTATTGACTTCTCCAGCCCTATCTCATGACTCTCAAGTGCCTACTCTGAGCCTCACCTGCTCTACCTTTGTGCTCCACAGTCCCAACTAATGACCCCTTTAAGCTCCAAGTCACTGTAACTGATGATTTTGCTATTTAGAGCTTTGGACAATAGGAGTCAGCCTTTACCCAGAAGCATTCCTCAGAGTTTTGGACTCTTTGCCTCCCAAACTGGGCTAACAGGTTTTAAAAAGCTAATAGCTATTAGCATGCTACTGACTGCTTGTCAAAACTGAGCATCTGACCCACAGAGGGACACTGCATTCATTGACCAAATTGCTTTACTCAGGTATGTGAACCAGGAAGAGTCAAAGAAAGTAGCATCAGAAGACATTTTATATACATATACACACACATATATATATATATATATACATATCTATAATACACATGCACATAATAGACTTTATTTTTATAGCAGTTTTAGGTTCACAGAAAAATTGAGCAGGAGGTACAAAGAGTTTCCATATACTCCCTGTCCCCACATGTGCAGAGGCTCCCCCACAATCAGCATCCCAAACCCATAGGTACATTTGTTATAATCAATGAACCTACATTGACACATCATTACCACTGGAAGTTCACAGTTTACATTACAGTTCACTCTTGCTACTACCATACATTCTATGGGTTTAGACATATCCCCATCATTTTGGTATTACACAGACTAATACTAATACTGCTCTGAAAATCATGTGTTTCACCTATTCATCCCTCCCTTTTCTCTAACCTCTGACAACCATTATCTTTTATTGTCTCCAGTTTTGCCTTTTCCAGAAGGTCATATACTTGAAATCATACAGCATGTAGCCTTTTCAGATTGGCTCCTTTTACTTCGTAATATGCATTTAAGGTTCCTTCAAGTCTTTTCATAGCTTGATAGCTCCTTTCCTTTTAGTGCTAAATTATATTCTGTCTGGATGTACCACAGGTTATTCATCCATTCACCTACTGAAAGACATCTTGGTTGCTTCCAAGTTTTGACCTTTGTGACTAAAGCTGCTATAAACATCCATATGCAGGTATCTGTGTGGACATAAGTTTTTCAGCTTCCTTGGGTAAATGCCAAGGAGTGCAACTAACTGGAGGGTATGGTAAGATATGTGTGGTTTTGTAAGAAACTGCCAAACTCTCTTCCAAAGTGGCTGTACCATTTGCATCTCCACCAGCAACAAATGAGAGTTCCTGTTGCTCCACAACCTTGCCAGCATTTGGTGCTGTCAGTGTTTTGGGCTTTCGCCATTCTAACAGATATGTAGCAGTATCTCATTATTGTTTTAATTATTATTTCTCTGATGACATATGATATGGAATATCTTTTCATATGCTTATTTGCCATCTGTATGATTTCTTTTGATGAGTTGTCTGTTCAGATCTTTCACCTACATGTTAATCGAGTTGTTCATTTTCAAGCCTTTTCAAGCCAATTTTTGAGAAGCCTGCTCCAATCCTCAATAATACCAGATGCCTGTAGACAGCAGAAGGCGTAGAATCTTCATCAAATATGTTGTTGATTCTAGTTTGTCACATCAAAGAAAGGGTCCTTACCATGGGCAGTCTTGGAGGTCCCAGGCAGAGGAAGCCAGAAGTCATATTCCCTTACTTCCTCTTCAAGGGTGTCAGGGAGGTGTGGGCCTTGGTCTGAGTAGCATGCCCTCAGGTCAGCAGAAGGGACTGTGCCTGGAATCTGGGTGAATATCCAGAGTGAGGGCTGAGGGGGCTTCTCACTCTGACAAAGAAAGGATGCCACCCCTGCCTGGGCCTATCCAGGACTGACAGCAAAAATGGAGCTCCATGGGGTCCCTTGGTCTGGGCAGGTAGTCCCCTCAGAACACATTTGGGGTTTTTACCTTGGCTTCTGACTCCACCTGAGCCTCCTCTCTGCCTACCTAACCCACCCGATTAACCTCCCTGAGAACCCAAAGGAGAAACCAAGGGGCACCTCATCAGGTGACCACTGGCCAGAGACTCCCAGGCTGACAGCAGGGGTGGGGCTCTGTGGGTTAGATTTGCAGATGACCTAGACTTCTTATTTCAACCTATTTTTTTTTCTTACTGTGGCACATGAGCAGATGAAATTCACACATTAACATTAGCAGACAAGATTCACATATTGTTATAAAATAAAAATTCACAAATCTGATTATTCTAGGTTTTAATGTAACCAAGTAATTTTTTTTCAGAAAGGCAAGTCAAATACAGTAGCTTATTATTTGATGACTTTCAAAAAAATCATTTATAAGCACTGAGTAGCAAAATCAGCCATTTAAACATTTTAAAGTCATTTTATAAGAAAAAATGCTTAAGTGTACCTAAGGTAATTTTAAAAATTGAACATTTTTTTTTTTAGTTTTTCCCCCAAAACTTCAAGAATGTATTATAAAGAATAAACGCAAACAGTACTTATTTTGGTTTTGCTATAAGATACAGATTTTAAAGTTTATGAACTTGTTATTAATGTAAGTAGCATTATTATGTTTCATTTGTAATTCATCTGTGTTATCACTATTGTGTACCTCTAACAGAAAAGTCCCTGACATCAATCTTGTTCTCCTACACTCATATATGATATCTAAATAAATGACCACTTGTACTTTCTTCATCTATTCTTGCCTTTTTGTTAAAATTTTATTTATTTGTTAAGCTGTAGGAAATGACTAAAAAAAATCACAGCTCAGCACTTTAGTGTATTAGAAGTCTTTGTAACTGGCGTCTACTTAACTAACCTGCCAGATCAACCTTTGCTCTGTGTTCCCTCTGCAACACACAGTGTGTGACATCTGTGCACCCATAATGCTCTTGGCTAGTGGTGCTCCCTGCAGCCTTACACTACAAGAAGTTGAGCATCATGCTTACCAGAGGTTATCTAGGTCCCAAACATGTTTGCCAGTTGCAGTTTCAACTGGAAGTAGTTTATTAGTTTCTATTATGAGTAATGAAGTACCATACCCTAGCAACTTAAAAACAACACACATTTGTTGCCTCAAAGTTTCTGTGGCTCAGTATTCCAAGCATGACTTAAATGGGTGCTCTGCTCAGATCTCATAAAGCTGCAATCAAGGTGCTGTCCAGGATGGTTCTTATCTGTATACATGACTAGGGAAGAATCTACTTCTGAGCTCACCCAGGTTACTGGCAGAATTCATTTCTTTTCAGTCGTTAGTACTGAGGACCCTGGCTTCTTGGTGGCTGTCAGCTAGGGGCCACCCTTATCTCTTAGAGACTGTCCATAGGTCTTTGCCAAGTGGACTTCTCCAACATGGCCATTTATTTTCCCATGACAGCAAGTATAGTCTCTAGAGCAAGTCTGCTAGCAAGACAGTCTTAGATAATATAATATAATCACAAGAGTGAAATTCCATCACCTTTTCTCTATCACATTGGTTAGAAGCAAGTCATAGGTTCTGTTCACAATCAAGGGGAAGGGATCATGCAAAAGTGTGAACACCAGAAGGCAGGAATCACGGGGGTTGCCTCAAAGTATATCTAACACAAATTTTTACATAAACCAATGAAGTACATGTCTTGTTGTTTAACAAAACAAACCAAACTGAATACTTTGGAAATACTAGATACTGCTGTCCAACTAGATGTGAGCAAGATAAATGCAAAAGATTAAAATAAAATCTAGGCTTCTACTCTCAGACTGCTATCCGAGTATCATTCAATTCTCTCAGTTAAAACAAAACAAAACTGGAAATAGTAGGAAGTGTATTATGAATTTATGAGTATGATCTGTACAAGTTAAATAAAGCAGAATGACAATCGACAGACCCAAACTCAAAAAAAAAAAAAAAAAAGCTTTGGCCCTACATGAAAAGATTAATCAATGGATATACACGAGTGTGTATAATTGAAGTGCTAAATGTTTATGTAATTTTTACTAATTCCTCACTTTAACCTGCTTTTTTCAATTAACAGTTCCTTATTGCACTATGAAAGAGGGGTTTTACTTTACTCTCTAATTGGCATAGAATCTCTTGTGTACTAGGAAGTGTGGCCCATTAAGCTACAACCTAAGCCGTGCTGGTTTCTGAATTCTAACCCCTCTTCTTTCTCTTGTCTTGAAAAAGCACATCAAATTACAAAATACTGAGGACAACACTGTTATATGAATAATCTTGAATTTACTTCAGTTAATTTTTATGAAATTTGGTAGTTTTATCTTAGAATCAGCTGGGACATATCTCAAAACTAACGGAAACACTGATGTTTCCTGGCAGCTCCATGTTTCAGGACAACTAATCTAAAGAAATAGGCAGGCAGCATATTCTTCAGCTATTCCTCCAAAAGTACTGGGGTGGTTTTTTGTTGTTGATGTGTATTTAATTATCATAAGTTGGGCTTTTGACTGCAATGAATTCATAAATTTAATCCCTGACTGATACCTGGAGTATAGTTATTCTATTCTACAAAGAACAGAAATGAGCTGAGGGATAAGATTAAAACCATTTTGTGAAAACTGGGGCATCTAACAAAAACAGCACCTAAACAGAAGGCCACTCCACTTCCATCTGGAGACGAAGCAAGAAAAAGAATTGTAGACAGAGCCAAAGTTCTAATCAGAATTTTAACTGGAATTTTAAATTCCAATTAAAACAACAATGCACAGTCATTGGGTTCCTACATCTCAAAGATGTGTTGAGTATACTATTCAATCCTTAGTTTCCTCTACTTCAGCAGTTTTGCACAAGGAGAGAGAAAATAACACAGCTATAACAAGAAGACGTGTGTGGGTGTGTGTTGACTAAAAATAATAGGCAGTTGTGGAAGAATGGTTGTTGTTAAGAGTATTAGGATGTTTTACACGGTATATTGAGTAAGGATAATGGAATACCAGATTCCTACCCCATCAATCATCTCTCCTCCCGAAGAAGCACTTGAAATGTCAGCTGAATTTGGATCCCTAACTGTTAGGAAATGAACTGTGTCCCTGCTGAATTCTTATGTTGAATCCCTAATGCCCAGTGTGACTGTACTTGGAGACAGGGGCTTCAAGGAGCTAATTAAGGTTAAATGAGGTCAGAAGGGTGGGGTTCCAATCCAATATGACTGGTGTCCCTCTAAGAAGAAGAAATGTCAGGGATGAACTGGTCATGTGCAGGCCAAGGAGAAAGACCTCAGGAGAAACCAAACCTGCCTATGCCTTCATCTTCAATTTCCAGACTCTAGAAAAGTGAGAAAATGTCTGTTGTTTAAGTCACCCAGTCTGTGGTATTTTGTGATGGCCGGACTAGTAGCCTAATAAGATAATCCTCCAAATACAGAGAATTTTGGCCAACTGAAAAGTACCACACGGGCTCAGCAAAGGTCTAAGACATCTCTTCCTCTCCAGGTCTCCCCTCACCCCCTAACTCTTTGTTTTCCAGTTGGTTGCATGAAAGAAAGAGACTGAAGCTAATGGCAGAGTTTTCTGCATAAGCTGCATGAGGCAAAAGGAAGCACGGACAGGGAGAGGCAGAGCCACATATACATATGTGATCTTTTAACCCAGAGCAGATCCTCACCAGCAAGGGTACCAATCTTATCACTTCTTTGGGTAAATGGAGAGAGCCGAGTGGACATTTAGACCATGAAAATAAGTTTGCTCTGAAACAGAGAGTTATTCTTTAAAAAGTTAATTACTGTGTCATATGCTCTAGGTATAAGTATGGAAAATAAGATATTTTTAAGAATATTAGTGCCATGCTACTATTTGAGTTTGATTTTAATTTTCAGTTCTTTTCCTTTCTCATTTTCAAACTGTCATGTTACAATGTTGCTAGCAAATATAAATTTAGTAAGAGAACTCTGAGTTTACTATTCCCCTTCAAACTTACTGTTTCAGGTTTATGGTGGGCTGGAAGTTGAGGCCAGACATTGCTAGATTTGTGTGTTAAATTCGGGCAATAAGCCAGGAGTGAAAGCCCGAGATGTGTCATCTATGTCACAGCTATTCTAGTTGTTCAGAGGCCTTTATTGTTTCTTTCTTGGCTCTTGGCTTTGTTCCAGATAACTAAAGTTAGTAAACAATCTTCAATTCTTTGGAGATATTTACTCTTCAATTGCGTCTTTGCTGGCTAGAGCTTAGGTCAGGATTAGCCAAACTCCGTTAGTGTCCATCAATATTTGCCTCAATTATGTGCATTTTCCTTTTCTCAACTGTGCTTTTTTCCTTCCTATCTCTTCCATTCCTCTGCTTGTACTCTTTTTGTGATGATGAAAAAGTCTGTTATTTTTAAAACTAGCCAACTGGACATGGCTTAGACAATTGTCATTCTAGTTACATCCAAAGTGTCAAAGTCAGGGGCCAGGCAAATGCACATGGCCTTCTCTCCAACGGACCTGCTCACTGGTCTGATGAAGTTGCCCTTCATCTCATCAGTGTCATGGGTCTTCTGCATTGTTTGCATGATCTTGAGGCAGATGGAGGACACCGTGGTCATTGGGAACTTCACAAAGGCAGTGCTTGAGCTTACTCTTCCTGTGAGAGCTCTTCCAGGCTGTCTTTAGAGTCACAGTAAACTGGGCTAGTAGAAGGCTGGCATACAGATCTTGTGCCTTTCAACACAGCCTTCTTTACCCTTCAAGGATTTTGCTTTGATTTGGGTTTTAGGAGGGATAGGAACCCTTCTTTGCCTTCATTGCAATCTTTATAAAAATTCTATCAGTATTTTTTACAGTTTACTGGCCTATTAATGTAAAGTATGGGTGCGGTTTTACCCTGCAGGTGACATGCAGTTCCAAGAGACTGCTAGGTCCTTGTCTAGACTATCTCAGAAGTGCCATGTATTGAGGGATTATGTATATATATGTTTTTATCTATGTTAACAGAATCCTAAAGATTAAACTTTCAGCTTTTTAAATTCTAGGATCATGATGTCATTTTTTTGCTTTTAGACATCTCATTGAGATGTCAAGTATTTTATAAAATTATTACTAGCAGCACTGTAACAATTTAAGCTAACTTCTTAAGGTCTTCCTATGAAATAGGAGCACAGAAAGAGATCTGAATATATATTAGATGATTTATAACTAAAACAGTAAAGTGATTATTCAGTATTTCTTTATAAACTTGATAACTTACAATTATTTATTAGAAGGAAATATTCTATAAATGATAGCCTGTGTCAGTTTCCCAAAGTTTTGTCTTCACATAGGTAGATTGTAAGATTCTTAAAAGGAGATTATAAATCTTACAATTTCTTATGAACTAGTACCAATTTCATATAACCTTAATCTCTCCTAAGTTCCTGCACAGCTTTGGGTATAAGTCGGTGCTCAGTAAAAGTAATTGTTGGAGATACGAAGTTAAATAATTTCAGAAAGAAGATATTAAAAGTAGACTACATTTGAAAAGATGGCCAATCTCATTAAAAATCACAGAAATTAAAATTAAAACTAGATACAACTTCACACCAATAAAGGTTGGCAAAAATTTTTAAACATGGTAACATAAAGTGCTGACAAGAATGCAGAGCAACAGTAAATCTCATACAGTGTTGGCTTAAGTAGAATTGGTACAACTACATCGGAGAGCAATTTGACATTATCTAGTAAAACTGAGCCTATGCATGCCCTTCAACCCAGCAGTTCTACTGGGAGAGAGACATCCCTCTATACATCTTCTCAAAAAGATATACACAATAACAGCCATTCATTACCTGTACAGTAAAAATAAATAGTTAATAAAATCCACTAAGAGGAAAATAAGTAGAGGTAGTATATTAAGAAGAAAATGGATAAGCCATGCATGGTATATTCATACAATGGGATCCAACAATAGTAGTGAAAAATAAATGAACAAGGCGGAGCACAGTGGCTCATACTCGTAATCCCAGCACATTGGGAAGCCAAGGTAAATGGATTACTTGAGGTCAGGAGTTCAAGATCAGCCTAGCCCACATGGTGAAACCCCATCTCTACTAAACATGCAACATATTAGTTGGGTGTGGTGGCAGGCGCCTGTAATCCCAGCTACTCGGGAGGCTGAGAATCACCTGAACCTGGGAGGCGGAGGTTGCAGTGAGTCAAGCTCGTGCCATTGCACTCCGGTCTGGGCAACAAGCGTGAAACTCCATCTCAAAATAAATAAGACTATATTGCTAGCACGAATAAACCATAAGACAATGTTAAATGAAAAAATCAGGTTACAGAATGACAGGAAATTTTAAAATAACTAATATACTGTATTTTAAGTACAAACAATCATATGTTAAAAAAAAAAAGTTTTTAAAAATTTGAATGGGAATAAGAAAGACCAAATTTCAGAATAGTAGCTATCTCTAGGTAGGAAAAGACCAGACTGGAACCAAGAAACATGGGGCTTCAACTGTATCTGTGATGTTTTATTTCTTTAAAAAGATTAGAACAAAACATTTTTGTGCAAAAAATAAATATCATGAGAAAGCAACTTTTTTAAAATGGGGAAAGACATTTTGAAGTTCCCATCCAAAGTTAAAAATAGTTTATTATATCAACAAACTGCCAAGCTTAGAAAAACATGAAAATATGACTCTTAAAATAACTAAATAAGACTATGACTTTTAAAACAGCCAGATGGTTAGTCTAAACTTCATAGGTGATTTAAAGACTCTTAGCCTCCTCCATTTCCCTCAAGAGAAAATTCTGCCACTGTGACTTCAGTATATCTTAAGTAGCTTCTTGAGAATGTAGAAATGGATGCTTTGCAGCTATTAAAAACCAAGCAATTAGAATAGAGGTTTTTGAGTTACAGGAAGAATACAGGCATCAAAACAAAACATCAAAAACAAAAAGCATCAACAAACAAATCAACAAAATGACTACCAAAACCAAAACAAATAAAAACAAAAGTGTTATTTATAAACAATCCTTTGTTATGAGTGCTTGATTTTATGGAGGTTAAGTGGATTTAACACTGTTAAGGGGAATAGGAAAGGATTCCCTGAAGAAGTGACTCTAGGCTGAAATGGGAGGAATGAGTAAGGACTCATTAAGGGAAGTGGGGAGATAAGCCTTAACCAGAAGGTGGGAGAAAGCTGAAAGGGCCTGGTGATGAAATAAAGAGCATAAATAGAAGCAGATGAAAATCACTAAGGCTGCAGGATGAGGAGCGTGAGGAGAAACTATGGGGAATTCATGGTCCATGAGGTGAAAAAGGAAGGTAGGACGTTTACACTACGTTAATGAATTTGATTTTGGACTACAAACAATAAAATGCCATCTAAAAATTTAAACAAAGGGATAGCATATTCACAGACATATTTTACATCCTTGATGACTTTTAAACTCTATGTATTACTTTTTAAATTCTCTCTCTCTCTCTCTCTCTCTGTGTGTGTGTGTGTGTGTGTGTGTGTGTGTGTGTGTGTATGTATGTAAAGGGGATACAGTTAGAAGGCTAGAAGAAGATAAAGTGACTTTGTCTAAACTGGTCATGATGGAGAAAGATAAAAGCAGAGGTTTTCAAAAGAGATATAAGAAATCAGCAAAACTAAAAAGAAAATTCCCAAGTCACAATCATAGATTGACTAGAAAAATGAATAAGCATTAGGTAATGTTTTGGATAATTCTCAAGACATTCAGAGTGATTACTGAATCTAACCTTAAAGAGGTAGGTCTCCCTGAAGATTATGTATGGCTGTCAAATTCTAGGCTGTTGAGCTTATTACACTCAAAATGTGAAAGACTGGAAGTTCTAATTTGAGAGATATTGGCAAATAGATTTTTAATATACTCTTTGGATATGCTTGCTCTGGAAGGTATTTTTCATATCTGGATGCACATCTGTATGTTAAACATGCCCAATCATATGTCATTGAGTCCTTTCTCCAGTAATTAAACAGGGCTAACAAGGCTTAGAAAAGTCAGATTTTTGGTCAGTAAACTGCGTTTGTTCTTCTCAACAAATCTGGTGATCACATCCTCAACATTTAAACTGTTGATATTTTAGCTAAATATCAGTATTACTGGCATCACCTTTAAAAAACTTGTTTAAACAGCTTTTCCCTCAAAATCCTAATATTTCAGAGTGAAAAGTATACTTCCCACCAATTCTTCATATGATTTTATGTTAAACCCTGTTTTCAGTATTTTGTCCAAAACCAAATCAAAATTAGAAATATGTTGCTGACCACGAATTTCATGGAGAATGAAACAGTGAGTAACTGGGTATTAGGCATAATTTTAATTTATTCACATGGCAGTATCATTCCTTGCAGAATTATCCCTACCTTTAACTAACCTCAAAAAAGCTCTAGAAGTATTTCATCATTACTGATTAAAAGATAACTTATGCAGTCTACATACCATTTCACAAAATAAGTATTCTGTTACCACTTAGGCTTTTGTTAGCCCATGTAAGAATTGGCCAAATTGTTCCTTAAATTGATCCACACACATGTGACAAGAACTGTATGAAAGAAGTACTCAGCAGGTAAGTGATTCTGTTCAGCTATAAAGTGAAATAGGCTATATAGCATGTATAAGTGAGAGGAACTGATATTTCAACATATATCCAACAGCGGCATTTGTTTAAGGATTATTTCCAAAGAACTTCTGCTCTCTCCTTGATAAAAATATTTTTCAATAATTTTGTGATTGGTTTTACAAGTTTGGTTTTGATAATTTGCTAAAACATATTGAATTCTGAATATTGCTCCCATGGTTCTGTTCTCCTCTCTACCTTTAGTTACCAAATTATTCAACATGACAAAGATTATTTTGCAGATGTTCTGGAGAGGTCTTTGGCCTTTATTCGAAAGCTCACTAAAGTTTAAATGGCTTAGGCCACCATTTGACAACATTTTATATAACAGATAACAGACCAGTCATGAGTGGTAAATTGATTATTCATTTAATAAAGTCTATTTGTCAGAATTCAATTATTTAAATTTTTTAACTTCTTCCTGTTTGTGTAAAATCACTGTTATAACAAGGGATTCACATTGCACATAACTTTAATGCAGCAGTCATCTTTTATCTAATGACATATTCTGAGTTGTACTAAGTCTTGTTTTTCTTTTCATTACAGATTTTACTACTTAGGAAATCACTTCTGAACCACTTAACCACTTTTGTGAATTTGGAACATAATGTAACACAGTAAAACAATAGAAAATGTAAATTAATAAACAATACACAGAAGATACAA
Source organism: Sapajus apella (assembly GCF_009761245.1). Taxonomy (NCBI): domain Eukaryota; kingdom Metazoa; phylum Chordata; class Mammalia; order Primates; family Cebidae; genus Sapajus; species Sapajus apella. Next base: position 23,188,557 of record NW_022436962.1, on the reverse strand, counting down.
AAATGTTGGCAGAGATAAACTGCACCCTGGTGACTGTAAGCTGAGATAGACTGACACAAAGTTTGTCATCTTTCCATAAATTGACTTGATGTGTCTGAGTTTCAAAACTAGCGATATTTCTGAGAAAATGATAACCTTACAACATTTCAAATTTATGAACAATGAAAAATACTGTTTCATTGTTTTGCTTTTCCTTCAACATTAGAAGGCTGCTTAAAAGAACCCCAGGAGGCCAGGCACAGTGGCTCATGTCTGTAATCTCAACATTTTGGGAGACCCAGGTGGGTGGATCAAAAGGTCAGGAGATCAAAATCATGCTGGCCAACATGGTGAAACCCCGTTTCTACTAAAAATACAAAAAAAAAAAAATTAGCCGGGTGTGGTGGCCTGTACCTGTGAGTCCCAATTACTCAGGAGGTTGAGGCAGAAGAATCGCTTGAACCCAGGGAGCGGAGGGTGCAGTGAGTCAAGATCGAGCCACTGCACCCAGCCTGGGTGACAGAGCAAGACTTCATCTCAAAAAAAAAAAAATAATAACCCCAGGAATTACTAGTATGGTTCATGGACAGTTTTATAAAATTCATTACTATATGAGGTAGGACTCATGCTTTGAAGAGGAAGAACTAAAACTAGCATCTACCTTAAATACTTTTTAACTATGAAAACTCATTAAATTGGATTCCATTAATTTAAAATATTTAACATAAATAATATGAGCATATTATGGGAACAACATTGAAGCCAAAGGTCCTTAACAATTCTAAAAAACCACTTTTAAGAAGTGTATTTTGGTAGTTTTAAGCAGTTGGTATACCAACTGTTTAGATTCTTTTATCTATCACTGATGCTTGCAAACAAAGGCTATAATTCCTATAAATATCTTATACACAGAAGAGGAGAGGGATCAGCTTAAATTCAGATCAAACCAGAACAAATTTAGCCAAACACTTCTAGAAGTGAGATTACAATGAATCCTTATTTCATATAAATGTGTGGTAATTACCTGTCTTTTAATGAGCATACCTAAGACATGGAAGCAAATTTTACTATTTTTTTTGATGGTAGGGAAAAATTGATTGTTTTATATTCCATTACTTATTTTTTAGGTCTGAATGACTGGGAGATGCTACCAACTAAATGGAAAGGTCAAATGCTGAATGTTCTAAATACATGATAATTAATAAAGCCTTGTTATTTTTTTTTTTCAGAACTTTTAACAGAAAGCAAATCTATGACCATACATGTAAATTATTTAAAAAAACAATCACACATACACAGCTTACTGGCTACATTTAGTGAGTCTTCATCTTTATTTTTATTTTCACAAGGTAAAGAGAACCAAATTGTATCATTTTTATATGCTTATTTGGAAAAGCAATACTTTATCAACAAGATTAGTAGATTTTATAACAGAAATTACTCACATCAACAATTACATGTTTTAGTTATTCAGATAAATAAAGCAACATTCAGTTTCATGTTCACATATTTCAGTATGTACCAATTTGTTTATACAACCTTGGGTAAGACAGAGGAGGGGTCACATTACTGTGTATTCCAGCTAGCACAACAGGCCTGAGTAGTTCTAGATATCACTTAAAATCACTCAATTTGCCAGAATAATCCACAGCTAAATCCAGGAAAAGTGGAAAAGCTAGATGGGCCATGAACAGGGACACTGTGTAAAATTACACAGCCTGTGCATTTTAAATGGGTTCCTAGCACAGGGGCGGGCAAAGATATGTCCCATTGTGGTTCCAGCCCAGTAAAATACTGCATCTTTGCGTAGTTAATTGGTTCAGGGAGGATGCCTTTTTGTCACTTACACAAATGTATCATGGTTACCAAAAAGATTGGTGCTAGAAGAAGAGACTTTCTCCCAGAAGAGATCCATAATACGTTATTTCACATTCACAGAAAAAGAAGAATCCAGCAAAGCTTTCATGTTCTCACTGAGCAGAAATATCAGTATTATGAAAAGTTATACTGGTTGTCAAATTTTAAAAAGAATTTCCAGTAAGTACAAAGGCAGATTGCTAAGAACAAATCTGGCACTGAGCCAAATGAGAAGTTTGGATATCACAAATCTAAATTTTTAATTTAATGCTACAATTATAGCAGGTGTAAACACAGCTTACTAACAATTTCTTATAAGATTCTTTCTGTTTTAGGAAGTCAAAGTCATTTGTGTCATATTTACATATGTGACAATGGTCCCATTATATTCTAATAAAAGTTACAATGTATATTCTCTCACTCTATACAAATTTATCATATATGGCATAAGTGTTAAAACATTTGCATCATTTTTAAAGTAGTAAAATATTCATTTGAGAAAATTTTCTCATTTGAGTAATTAATTAAGTAACATGAACAGCACTGGCTTGCTAAGACAATCCCCATCCTAACTGCTTTCTTTTCCATGCTCTTTCATATTTTCATCCTTTAATGAAACATTCTTATTTTTTACTGTGAGCTATCTGAAAGACTAGTAGTTCTTGTGGAAGAAGGGAGACCAGCAAATGAAGCAATAAAAGGAAACGTGACTATGAACAATATTAACTTTTAACTAGATAATTAAGAAGCTTACCAGCAAGGACTCTGGGCTTTATCTGAAAACTCAGAAAAGTTTAAATGACTTAGGCCACCATTTTATATAACAGTTAAGAAATCAGATACTATCAGTAAAAGGATTATTCATTTAATAAAGTCTAATTTTCAGAGGTCAATTCTGAATACTTGAAAATAATTCAAAATATTTGAATATTTCAAATGCTTACAAGGTTGTATTCCATTGAATAGAATAGATAAATTCCTTTCATATGGTACATGTATTTAAGTAGCAGACAGTTTTCAAGCAACTACTTGGTAAGTCATAAACATTACATTTTATATCATGTCTTTTCTTCATATATTGATGAAATGTAGGATTGTACCTAATAGAAAATTTAAGATGACTAATTTTACAGAACATCATATATTAATGATAAAGTCACATTCTAATTACTTATTATTAAATTAATTAAATACCTTTTGTAGACTGGTAGGATTTAGCTGAGTTTTGTCTATTATTTTCACAGCAACCTAAAAAAAAGAATCATTAAACTCTATTTGAAAAATGCACATTTTAATGAATAAAACTTACAAAAAAAAAAGAACTTTTGTTTCATTTCTAACTAGATATAATTTAGCTCTTTTTGAGTGCTCACATAATTAGATAGTAATGTTTTGATAATTTGGCAGTCTGAGAATATACTCCATTGACACAAGTCTTTAACCTTTTGATCCTGAGCCAATGAAATTAAAGCTTTGTTATTTCTTCTAAGTTTCCTCCTTTAGAGTAAAAATCATCCTGTATCTTAACCTTTTACTCATGATCTTGATAACCAACAATTATAGGGGGAAGTGGCTTGTAAACTTACAGTAAGTTAAATATTATGTGAATAAAAACGATTATGTTGTTAGAGAGACTAGATACCCAAGCTTACTTAAAGCAAACTGACAAAATGGATTTGAATATCTAAGGCTCTACCCAGTATAGCCTGTCTCTGGCTCCTGGGGTCAGAATAGACAGAAAGAATCAAATTCAATGGGAAATGACAATGATATTATATACAGAGCAAAGTGAAAACTTAATAAAAATATTTTCCTTGAGGTTTTTTTGTTTGCTTGTTGTTGTTGTTTTTGAGACAGTATCTCACTCTATTTGCCAAGGCTGGAGTGCAGTGGTGCTATCACAGTTCACTGCAGCCTCGACCTCCTGGGCTCAAGTGATCCTCCCACCTCAGCCTCCCAAATAGCTGGGACACCACCACACCCAGCTAATTTTTGTATTTTTTGTAGAGCCGGGGTTTTACCATGTTGCCCAGGCTGGTCTTGAACTCCTGGCCTCAAGCAATTATGTTCACCTCAGCCTCCCAAAGTGCTGGGACTGCAGGCATGAGCCATTGCATTGGGCCTAATTAAGATTTTTAAAAATAATATCCTAATCAGATCTAGTAAACGTTAAACAACACAAATGTTACGTGTTTATTCAAATAAAGTCTTTAACCCTAGCAGACAGACACATATACACAATGCACATATGTATAAATATATAAATTCTTACTATATAAATACATGTAACTTAAAACACATGAGATTTTAGAACTATAATTATCTTATTACCTGAGAAAATCACCTGTATAGAAATAACTTGTTCAATGTAGTCTCTAAACAAATACAAATTAGTAGGTGACTTTCTACATATTTATACCTAACTTATCTCAAGCATTAAGAACTTTTGTTCCTGGGGGTTGGGCAGCAATGGCAGTCAGAAATGTTCACAGAAATCATATAATGAAGGTCAGAATCTGAGGAAAGCTCATCCACAGCACAACTGATTTATAAGAGATAATAATATGTAGGAATGATTCTTTTCTAAACATTAAAAGGTCAACTTTTATGCCATGATAAACCTCTACCTATTAATGTTCCATTCACACACACCCCAGTGTTTACCCTATTGAAACTGTCATTTACTCCCAAACATGAGCTACAGGGAAGCTTGAACAAGACTCCAGAGAGGTCCAGGCAGATATTAAAAGGCACTGTGCAAACTTACCTCTCTACCAGTTAGAACGTGTCTTGCCAATTTCACTTTGGCAAAATTTCCCTTCCCTATTGTTTTTTGTAAACGGTAATTTCCAATGTGAGGCTGTTCATCTGTTGCTGACGTAATGGAGTTTCTACACCGGGGTATGTTCTGTCTGCTACTTGACTTGGTAGGCTGGATGTGTGGTTCAGTATATCCATCCACAGATGTATGCTAAGAAAAAGTTTACAAGATATCATTGTTAATTAAATTATATTATAAAAGGACAAGTAAAAAGAGTACAAATAATTATCAGTACCAATTTATCTTCAATAAAAATATATTGTACTACATCCTTTTAAAGTTTCAGCGTTCTATTTATAATTTCTTCTGGAATTCAGCTCCCTTTACCAGGCAGAGTATTATTGTTTAAAATGAAATATTCAGGCCAGGTGTGGTGGCTCATGCCTGTAATCCCAACACTTTGGGAGGCCAAGGCAGGCTGACCACTTGAGGTCAGGAGTTCGAGACCAGCCTGGCCAATACAGTGAAACCCCGTCTCTACTAAAAACACAAAAATTAGCTGGTTGTCGTGGCACATGTCTGTCATTCCAGTTACTCGGGAAGCTGAGGCAGGAGAATCGCTGCTTGAACCTGTGAGGCGGAAGTTGCAGTAAACCAAGATCACATCGGTGTACTCCAGCCTGGGTGACAGAGTGGGACTCCATCTCAAAAAAATAAAATATTCTACATGGTTTTAGGTATATGCTTTTGATTTAAAACTGTAAATAAATAGCCAGAAGCCTCACAAACCATTATTCCTACAAAGATGTTATCTCTTTAGGTTGTGACGACAGTATAGTTCAGGGCTGCTTCATTTAAAAGGCAGAATGTTTTTATTGCCAAGGCAACCTCATGAGTGTAAATCTCTTTCTCAAAACTAGCCCAGCCATTTGTCATGTTCTTGCTTCCATGTGCTGGGCATATAACTCAAAGAACTGACCAATCAGCAGCCTGCCTCAAGTATACCTGTAATTAATTCCTGCCTAACCCCCTCACCCAGCTTATTATGTCCAAGCGAAAGCTATCTATAGTCCTGCCCAGGTCCATAACCTATCCATTGCATCAGTGCTGTTCTTGAGGCAAAGATGCCACTTTGTCTCGTGATCTCACACTAATCTACAATTGCAATGGATAGCTGATCCTGTTCACCTATGGACTCAGCACCTAAATTCCCAGGTGAAGCTGCCTAACCAGCTCTGTTTCACCAGCTGTGATTATTCCTGTTCTTGTCTAGTTTTGTCCGCATTTTGACATACATAAAATTTCTAGCAGTTTTTGTGAAAATGTTGAATCACACATGATAAACATCTTTCTCTAGCTTCTTAAAAAATTGTTGAAGAGGAGTCAAGCAAAATAACAAAGGAAAGGATACCTTTTGACTGGAAAATGACTAATTCAGAGTTATGTTGTCCCACCTATAGAAGCAACAGCTTCCTAAAAAATTGTGATCTTTAAAGGCAATCCATTAAAGAGGAATCCATTTACCAATCTCATGCAAAGCATGATTCAAAGTCATTTTTTTATTTGTTACTACTTTTTAATTTTATGACAATTTTTTAAAACTCAGCTTAGGATTAAGGGTTTTTGCTGGGTCTTATCCACGCCTGCAGCCTCTGGCCTCATTCTGAGTTACATGATGCTTTGGTGTACTCTCACTGCAACCTGTACTTCCACGTATCACAGTATGCTTTCCATTGTACTATCATTATACATTTACTTGTCTGTCTCCCACCACCCTATTATAAACAATTTTAGGGCAGAGATGCTTTCTTTTCATCTTTATATACTCAACACATTACAGGTTACCAGATACATAAAGCGATAGTTTTCACAGTGTTATCCTTGGACCAACACCATCAGAATTATCTGAGAACTTGTTCAAAATGCAAATTTTCTGGTCTTGTTACAGACCTACTGAATATGAAACTCTGGGGGTAGGGTCTAGCAATCCATGTTTCAACAAATTCTCCAGGTGATTCTGATGCATGCCAATATTTGAGAACTGCAATGAAAATGATGTAAAAAGGAGTAAAATATAAAGTTACTCACTGGCTCTTGGAGACTTTTCTATTATCTCGGTAGAAACAAGATATTTTAATTATAGTACTTAATTTCTAAGAGTTAACAGACTGCCATTATATTTCCTACAACTAGTGCTTCTTTACCTGAACTTGTTCTTCAGGGAATGCTGACTTCTCCAACCTTTAAGATGTATTTTTTTTTTTTTTGAGACAGGGTCTTGCTCTGTCACCCAGGCTGGAGTGCAGTGGCATGATCACTTCAGCCCTTTCAGAGCTAGGACTGCAAGGCGTGCACTGCTACCCTTGGCTACCTTTTTTTATTTTTTTTTTTTTTTTTTTTTTTTTTTTTTGGAGAGATGGAGTCTCACCATGTTGGCCGAACTAGTCTCAAACTCCTGGGCTCAAGCAATCCTTCCACCTCAGCTTCGCAAAGCGCTGAGATACAGGCATGAGCCACCGCATCCAGCCATTCATCTTTTAAGATTAAATATGAGTATCTCCTCCACAAAGTTTTCTATGTCTTTTCACAGAGATGATTATTCCTCTTTTCTGTTACCACCTGTATACCCAATATATGCTTCAACTATTAGAACTCTCACACCACCTTCTAATTACTTATCCGTGATCTGTGTTTACTGCTGATTTACAGTTCCTAAAGCCCCATAACTTAATATAGTGTTAGGCACAAAGAAGGCATTTGATATATACTAACAAAACTGAAGGGATTTAGGGTCCTTATACTCCTAGTACCCTTATAAAATGACTTCTGAGGAATGCATCCATGCTGTCCAGATCTTTGATGCATATAAAAGTTATGCATTAAAATACTTGAGTTGTAACTCAGCTCCTAATGCTGGTTGTAGGCTATATACTGATACAACATCACATTTTGACGGACTGTATTATTAACCCCAAATTTTCATACCCTTTGCCATGTAAGTTTTCCAGGACCCTCCCACTGAGGGAGGCGTATTTTCCCATCCTTTGGGTTCAGTCACATTATTATTATTATTTTGGCCAATAGAATGAGTTAGAAATGATGGTATGCAAGTCCCAAGCTAGACTTCAAGAGGTCTTCCTGTGTCTCCACTTACTTCTGCCATCACTAGAAGTACTTGTCCAGGGTTGATACCAGAAGGATGATAAGAAATACATGGAGCAGAGTCACTCCCAGTTAAGCCAAGATTTAATCAACTGGCCCCCAGCTGACTCCAACTCATGAGAAATGATGAGCGGTTCTTGGTTTAAGCCACTGAGGTTGGGATGATTTGTTACATAGCAATGTCAGTACATATGTAATGCTACCACTATTTTTAAATTAAAAGGTAAACACAAGGGAAAAGATAGGGAAAAAACTTATGAACAATTAGAAGATTCTTATCAGACATGTTTAAATTTTAGCAGCATCTGGAAAGAAAGATGAGGGAGGGAGAGAGGGAGGGATGAAGGGATGGAGGGAGAAAGGGAGAGAAAGGAGCAATATATGGTCAATTCCCTAAGGAGAAACCTTTGATTGTAAACTGTATGGGGTCAGAATCTTTATTTTGCATCCCCATCACCAAGTATGGTGTAACATAGAGATCGGCAAAAGATTCTTAAGAAATCATACCCATGGGCCTATAGGCTGTAGTTGGTCAACCCCTGGTGTAACATGTCACATTTTGGGATACAGGTTTAAATTGTTTCTCAATGATTTTTTTTTTTAAGATCTCCTAGCTCTCAACAATAAACATGATCATTTATACACAATACATTCATATGTCTTAAATAAAAAATCAGAATATACAGCATATATTTTATACTATATATTCTGATTATAAGATGTCCACCAAAACAAATATTTTCAAAAAAGTATATCTTTCATTAGGATTGCTTCAGCATCACTTAGGAGACAACCTTTCCTTGGAAGGACTCTTTGAAGTACAGTTTGGGATAGCTGTTCTCACTCTTTCCTGATCTACAGCTTAATTCTCAAATAGAAAATGTGGCAAGAACATGAATTCAGCTCATGCTAGATTGAACAGTGAATTTAATTTAGAACTACCTCAACCCTAACGCTGTTAGATAGAAGAAATTATGTTAGCTCAATTATAGCATGTCTATGAGTTTTAATTTCTACCTTTAACCGAAAACACAAGTTCAAATCCTGTCTTTCTTTCTTCAAGTTTTCCCCTTAATCCAGTAGACCGTGAATTCCTTCATTCTTTCTATAACAGTGGCAATGTGACCCTAAAGCTTGCCCTGAGTGTGCAGTGTAGTCAAAGTAATCAGAGATAATGATTTCATTAGTTCTTCAATGCTGCATCCCATGAAGCACCAGACTCAAATTCCTGAGTAATAAGAGAATTTTCCCTGCCTTTAATACTGACTGAAATGCTGTTCTTCTACTCACTAGCTATAAATTTGCTTGGTGACTGAATATTCAAATGCTCCTGAAAAGTCAGACCACATATTAGACCTGAAGGTAGGCTGTCACAACACTGCTCTCAGGACTTTGGAATATGCTATTTTTGTATACCACGCCACCCTATGGCCAAGTGATATTAGCACCAATATAGGTGATCACAATTTAGAAACAATAACCAAACTTTCATCTCTCAAAGTCATTTTATAAAGGAGTAGGGAAGTTCTGCTTCCAACAAAGAATAAATAGTTTGTATCTAGCTAAACCTATCAGCAGACAAAAAAATATAATCTGTAGACAAAATATTAAAAACAATTGTTTGAAGGCTCTCAAGAGCCACATAAAAGTAAGCAAAGTCTAAAGGGGAGTTGATCCTTGAATGAAGAAAAATTTCAGTGTAAAATTTGAGTTGTTATAGTTTCTGGCTGGGGGCAAATTCTGGCCTACCTAGCTCCATGTGACTTAAATTCAGGCAGATAAAAACCATTTTATCAGCTAAAGGAGTCTGAGGATAGGTTTGGGAGCTAACAAAATGGCTGGAACGTAAGAGAGGAAACCTTGGGAAAAAATGAAGTCATGGAGAAGAAAAATGAAATCTGTATATTAATTACAGGTGTTTTGCTAAGTCCCAAACTATGTATAAGCAAGCGAACCTCCAAGGAACATTTAAAACAAGATGGTTAGAAGTGTAAGTTAGTAAAGTAGATACTTGACCTGTTGCCCTCCACAAGGGAGGCTGAATTTGAAGTTTGAGTTGAACCAAATTAACTGTCTGCTAAAGCAAAAATCAACACTTCAGAAAATAATTAAATTCAGAGTCTCTGCAGAGTATCAATAAATATGTCCAGTATATAAGTAAAACTTACTAGACACATGAAGGAACAAATATGATTCATTGTCAAGAGAAACAATGGTCAACAGAAACAGACCCAAAGATGACCTAGAAGGCAAGAACTTTAAAGCAGATATTATAAATACATTTTTTAAAATAGAGGAAAATATGGTTAGAAAGAATAAGTAGGGCTGTGTGTGGTGCCTCACACCTGTAATCCCAGCACTTTGGGAGGCCAAGGCGAGTGGATCACGAGGTCGGGAGATCGAGACCATCCTGGCCAACATGATGAAACACCATCTCTACTACAATACAGAAAAAATTAGCCAGGCGTAATGGTGTGTGCCTGTAGTCCCAGCTACTCAGAAGGCTGAGGCAGGGTAATCACTTGAACCCGGGCGGCAGAAGATGCTGTGAGCTGAGATTGTGCCACTGCACTATAGCCTAGGCGACAGAGCATAAAAAAAAAAAAAAAAAAGAAGAAGAACAAGTGGATGGGAAATGTTAGCAGAAAAATGAAAACCATAATAAAGAGACAAATGGCTATTCTAGAACTAAATAGGACAATATTTAAAAAGAAAAATTCATTAGATAGGATTACAGTAGACTGCAAAGAAGAAAGGGTCAATGAACTTGAAGACAGATTAATAAAATTTAGCCAATCTTCAGAAATGAGACACAGGAAGACTGAATAAAAATAAACAACGCCTCTATGATCTGTGGTGGGTCAATATCACATAAACTGTCACATGTAGAAATGGGGCCCAGAGAAAAAGTAAAAGAAAATACAGTGAAGAAAAGGCACTTGAAGTAATAACAGCCATGCAATTCCTCCAAACTGTAAACTCTAAGAAGGATAAATACCAAAAAAAAGAAAAGAAAAAAAAAAACCTGGTGTAGGAAGATCACTGTCAAATTGCTGAAACCATGCATAGAGAAAAACAAAAACCTTAAAAGGAGTCAGGGAAAAATGACACATTCACACATAGGAATAACAATACAAATGGCAACTCACTTCACATTAATCAACAACAAAAGTCAGATGGCAACATTTTTGAAGTGCTACAGAAAAGACAAAAGCAACCCAAAATTCGTTATCCAGTAAAAACATTCCTCAAAAAAGGCAAAAAAAAAAAAAAAAGAGAGAGAGACAGAAAGAGAGAGATTTTTAGATGAACAAAAACTGAAAGAATTTGTTGCCAACAAACATACACTATTAAAAAATGCTAAAAAAAAAAAAAAAAATGAAATTAACCATAGAGGGCAAAATAAATCTATACAAAGGAATAAAAAGCTCTGGAAATAGAAAATATGTGGGTAAATAGAAAACAATACACATTTTTCCATCTCTTCATTTCTTTAAAAGACATATGACTGTTTAAAGCAAAGCATAATACTGTATGTAGAACCTATAAGCAGAAGTAAGTATGTATGAAAACAAAAGCACAGAAGTCAGGGGAATTATAAGATCTTTTCATTTCATCTGAACTGATACAATATGAACTCTATGTAGACTATAATCAGATATGGATAAATTCTGTCTTCTCTAGAGAAACTACTGAAAAAAAGAAGCTCCAGAAAAATGCAAAGGCATAGGTAAAAAGCCAAAAGAGAGATTAAAATGGAATACTAAATAACTCAGAAGTAGGCCAGAAAGAAGGAAGAGAGGCATGATACCAATAATAACAACAGCAAAAAACAGATGACACAAAAAGAAAAGCAAAATTATAGACTTTCAATCAAACATATCAATAACTATATTTAATACAAATAGACTAAAAAATTCAATTTGAAGAAAAAATTTGTTGAATAAAATTTTAATAGATCCAATTATATGCTGTTTCTAAGAAATGGACTTTCAGCATAAAGACACAGGTTAAAAGTAAAATGATGAAAAAAGATAAACTATGCAAAATACAAGCATAAGAGAGCTGGAGAAGCTACAATAGATAAAATGAACTTTAACACAAGGGGCAAAATAAAGAAAAAATAGATATTTTATGACACAAGGAAAGGAAAGAGAGACATTTTATAATGATACAAGGGCCAATTCATCAACAAATATACACATCATCCTAAATATGTATGCACATAATAAACTTGGATATGCAAAAACTGACAGACAAAAGGTTGAAATAAAGACAAATCTTCAACCACAATCAGAGATTTCAACATTATTCTCTCAGCAGCTGAAAGAACAACTATACACGAAAAAACAGTAAGGATACAGAAAATCTGAACAACACTATCAAGTTATGGAAGGTTACAGATTTCTTAAAGCACACAGTTCTTAAACTCTAAGGACCTTTTTCTAGATCTCTTAAGCTCTTCCCATAGACATTTTAATTCTCTTTATTGTCTTTTTATCAAAGTATAACTTAAACAACAGCTACTTTGCCAGGTGCAGTGGCGTTTGCCTGTGGTCCCAGCTACTTGGGAGGTTGAGGCAGGAGGATCACTTGAGCCCAAGGGTTCTGGGCTGTAGTACACTATGTTGATCATGTGTTTGCACTAAGTTCAGCATCAATATGGTAACCCCCCAGGAGTGGGGGGTCACCAGGTTGCCTAACCAGGGGTGAACCAGCCCTGGTCAGAAACAGAGCAGGTAAAAACTCCCGTGCTGATCAATAGTGGGATTGCACCTGTGAACAGCTACTGCATTCCAGCCTGGGCAACACAGTAAGACCTTGTCTCTAAAGAAATAAAAAATAAAAATAAAAAAGAATAGTTACATCTTATATAGGAACATGGCTGAAGACATCATTAATTATAATTAATACCTACTTCATAAGGATCCAAGCAATGAATCTGCCTGAGTTTAGTTGTCAGAAATATTTCTCGGACTTGGTATGCTTCCTCTATTGTATTATTATACAATAATGCCTCCCTCTTTCCCCTGTTTGGCATTTCAAGGTGAATTTTCATTTTAAATAGTACAGTGGTGGATGCTGTCAGTGACAGTGCCTTTATGAGTGACAAAAATGTTTTAACAGCTGGAAAATAATGCTTATGAAGCACAGAAGACCTGTGATTCTCCTCCTCTATGTTCCTACTGCACTTGAAACTTTCTTTTACGTAATACTTAAAAACCTTACAATGAAACTACCTTATTTTTTTAAAACCATGTTCTATGAAACTGTGACCTTGTAAGTTGTCAAGCACTACATCTTTTACATTCATTATCATTCAATATAGTGACTAGTAAATGAATGGACCCACTGAATATGTTACCGTCTACTTAAGTATTCCACTTAGATTCTTCTGTAAACTGGCCAATAATTATTTTATCTGTTTCTTTAAAATAAAAAAAGTCCTCAACAAAATGTAATTTAATTACAAACAAAAAAAATCTATTTTTTAATGTATCAGAGCTTATTTCAATGCGATGTCAATAAATTTGATAAGAGTCACATATCTATTTCCAAAAACATAAAACACAAAAATACGAGGTCTAACAACGAAAAAAGAAAAGCTATTGAAATAAATTGCCACTAAAACCTTCTGACAGCTACCATGCTATGCACTGCATAAATCCAAAGAGAGAAGTTGTACAATATGGTGTTCCTGCCTGCCCTCACTGAGCAAGTGCATAATTTTCCAAATGTTCGTATTACAAATAGTCTTTTACCTAGTTTGTTTTTAGGTACCAGAAATGGGTTTGATTCTAAAACCTAAACAGTATGATACTAATGAAGAAAAGTGAACAATACAATTTATTAATAGAGATGCAAGGAACCTAAGTGAAATATTACCTGATATCACTCAATAACATTAAACAATCATCACTTCAATTGATTAGGTGTATGAACAGAAGGCAAAGTTAACTATATACAAGAAAAATACTACAATTTACTGCTTCAATTTGAAAAACACAAGAGTAGCACTAAGTGAGATAAACCATAAAAACAGAAATAATAATATTCCATCAAACACCCTCATTCGACAAAGTAGTAGTAATAGATACATCAGGAAACCTCTTAAGAATATATATACACATATATGGAAAATATTTATTTGTATTATCTTTCTGCAGCTAGCATAAATATAAACCTAGCAAATCCAAGAAAATCAATAAAATATCTTTTGGAGGTTCAAAAAGTTGTAACAGACAGGAAACATCCTTAACAATCAATTACATTCTGAGAAAAATCACTGGGTTAACTCTTCACTCATCCTTTCATATTCAGCTTAAACATCACTTCCAGGAAACACCATACACCATATTGGAGTTTCCATTCTTTCTTCAGCTAAGCCAGGTTCAGTGTCACATTTGGTCTTTCTATTGTTATTTCTAGCACTGTGCTGTTCCAAATTTTCAAATTAATTTTTATTAAATGATATATTATTCAACATCATTTCTTACATCCTTGCATTTCCTTTTCTCAGATTTACTTTTTCTAGTTTGTGAAATTTTTTTCAGGTAGGTGTGTAGGTGATATATTTTCTAAATCTTTACAGCTACTAATTTTTCTTATTTCAACTTCACATATAAACAGTAATTCCATTAGATACAGAACAGGTACAAAGGAACATTTTCCCACATACTTCTGGACTTATTCCAGAAGGCTGAAGTTTTTAGAAACATTACTTACTGTTATCTATAAAAACATCACAAATTGTGACCGCTGAAAGAAGCAATGCTACAGAAGTTCCAGATGAAAAAACTTTTCACAAAAGTTTTGTCTAAAGAATAGACCTAAATGCAAAGGAGAATATGTGATATGTCAGTGTCAAAGTCAGCATTTCGTATCAATGAAGAAGTAATAAATTATTCAACAAATGGTATTGGAACACCTAGAAGAAAACAAAGCCTAATCTCTAGGAGATATCACTCTTTACTCCAAAATAGTAAAGAGTGAGATATCACTCTTTATTCACATTTATTAAGGATATAAATGTAAAAACAGAGAAAAACTCAAAGATGAAACCACAAAAGTACTAGAAGAAAGAATCAACAGTCCAGCAAGTGTTTTTAGTCTCAACATGGGAAATGCCTACATGTAACATCAAATAAAAGTCATTTTAAAAGTTTAATAAATGTGACATCACAAATTGATTTTTTTAACTCTCCTATCAAAGTAAAGAGACAGGTAATAAATTGAGACCCTCACTAATAACTCCTAACTAGGAAGGATGATGACAGGGTGCATAGAAGACACCTGGAGAAATGGTAAACAAGCTACTCAGATCCTAAAAGAACGACCATATTGTAACATCATCCTACCTTTCTCCAACTCAACATCCTAACTAGTAAAAAGGAGAGCAAATCTGCTCATTCTGGAAATAAAGGTCAAAATTCAAGGAGCATTCTCTAATGGACTGGATATGACTTCAAGACTCACAGAATTTGGTGAAACTGTTCTAAGGAATTAAACCTTAGCTGAGGTTACCTGAGGCAACCCCAACCACCACCACAATCTCTGTCCTCTTACACCTCATCATTTCCCTCAAACTACTGAAGAACTGAAAAGAGAATATGAATCTATTAACACTTATGCTCAGCTGTCAGCCTCAAGTTCTATTTACATTTAATGGGGAGGTAAATCAAGGAGAATCCTCCTACGTTATTCTTGAGCAAACAGCAAATCTAGATAAGATTCCCCATTCAAAGGATGAACTATATGGAAAAGATTCCAACATAGTACCTATGTATAGATACTGAGTGGTAGAGAAAGAGAATACGAGATTTTTAAAAAATACTCTGGTAAAAGAACTACTCCAAAAAACAGGAGACAACAACAACAAAAAAATTTTAGATAAACCTCTTCTACAACATCCAAAAAACTGTTCCAGACATTCAAAAAATAAAGCCAAAACTAAAGAAAAAAGTAATCTCAGAGTATTTCAAACAAAATGAAACAAATTAAGTGACCTTTGAACCATATTCTGTATATCCTTAATAAAATATATTTTTAGGCAAAAACTCAAATATCATTTAGTAGTCTCATTAATAGTAACATTATTAAGACTATCTTTTATATCTGTATATATACATATAAAGACAAAGCAAATAATTATATGTTAAAATTATAAAAATTTTCAGCACAAAATCGAAGTAAAAATCCTGTAATATTAAATTTGAAGTAGAAATATCAGCGTTAACTCATGACTCATGGTTTTTTATTTTAACAAAATGTCTATTTCCCGAATGTAGATGGCAGAGGTCTCAAAACCAAGACAACGTAGTAAAAATGGCACCCTCTTTAGAAAAATGGCTGAGTCTAGGTCTGGGGGCAGAGATTTACAAGATGAACCTGGGACACTTTGTGCCAGAAGAAAGAACACTGGCAATTATTAATGAAGTTATGTCAAAAAGACACAGAAGGCAGCCTGAAGGGGGTCCCAGTGCCACCTTGCTAGCTATTAGATAGCAGAACTGGGATTGAAATGCAGGGAGTGTGGCTCTAGAATTCATAGGTAGTCTGCTATTGTAGACTACCTCCCAAACAAGAGAAATTAAATTAAAAGGAGGAAAGGAGATGAAAGCTAAAGATTAGAATAGAGGAAAAATACCTTCTTGACTTACAAGCATCTTTTGAAACGGTTGATCCCTCCTTTATCTTTTAATACTCTTCCTTACTTGGCTGTTATGGCTTCCCTGCCTGACCACATATACTTTTAGGTAAAAAATTCTTAAATATCATTCAGTAGTCTTATTAATAGTGATATTATTAAGACTATATTTTATATCTCTCTCTATATATATACATATAAACACAATGCAAATAAGCAATAATATGTTAAAATTATAAAATCTGTCAGGTCTTGTGTTTATTTCTCTTTTCCTCAACTTCCTAATATTGAAAATCCCCAGGAATTCAGAACATGGTAATTCTTGTCTCCTCTGCCCATGCTACACTTACTCCCTTGGTACTCCTATGATCCCATCCAGTCTCATAGTTTTAAAAACCATGTATATGGAGAAAACTTCAAAAGTTCTATCTCTCCTGAATTCTAGACTGTTATATCCAGCTGCCACTTTAATATCTCTACTTGTAAATCTGTCAATATCTCAATCTTAGCATGTCCCAACTTGATCTCCACCCCCACTCCCTGCAAAACTTGCTCCATTACAGCCTTCTCTATTTTCATCTGAAGGCAAATCTATCCTTCCAGGTGTTCAGACTAAAAATTGAGGTTATCTTTAACTTAGACCCTTCTAACCCTCCCTCCCTCTCTCTCTCATCCCACAGTCAACCTGTCAGGAAATACTATTGATTTTACTTAAAAATACATCCAGAATACGGCCACTCTCACCAATCCTACTGTTAGCACCCTTGGCTGAGTTACCTGAGTTACTGCATTAGCCTCCTAACAGGTTATCTTGCTTCTAACCTTGCCCCTTACCATTTCCCTCTCCCCAGCCTATTCTTCACACAGCAAACAGAGTATTTCTTTTTAAAACATACATCATATCATCACACTCTTCGTTAAAAATCTTGCAACCCATTTTACTCAGCGTAAAACCAAAGCCCTTATATGGCCAATAAGGTAAGACTAACAAAGTCTGACCCCTATTACCTCTCTGCACTCCTTTGGTACTATGCCCCTTCTCACTCACCTTGCTCCAGCCAAACAGGTTTCATGGCCATTCTTCAGGAATGTCTGGCATGCTCATACAACAGGTCATTTGCTCTAGCTATTCCCTGTCCCTGGAACATTCTACTTTCAGATATCAGTTTGTCTGATTCCTTCAGGTCCCTAAAGTCTTTGCTTAAATCTCATCTTTGCAGTAGGCTTACTTTGACCTATTTGATACACACAGCTCCTTTGCCTTACTGATTGCTTGTTTATTAGTATTTTCTTCCTTTCCCCACCCTTATAAGAACAAAGATATTTATCACATTCAGTTTTATAACCCAAGTGCCTGAGTAAGTACAAATGTTAAAAAGCATTAAAAAGGCTCAAATACAATAATTTAACAAAACTAAAAATATCTATTATATTACTGAGCATAAGTAGGTTGCATAACCTACTCAAAAGAAAAAGACTTTTGATACCAAGAGAGGGGTGTACCTAAATTCACCTAATGCTGCCCATGAGTGACACATCTAAAACAACTGAAGTAAAAAAAGTTAAAAGTAAAATATAGCAGGCAAATACAAATGGATAGAAAGCAGGGGCCATGTGGTAATTTAAAGGATGAGCTTTAAAGCTAGGCAGACTTAGTATCAAAGAGTGCCTATGCCACTAAGTAACATGACCTTCGTGAAGTTACCTCTCAGAGCCTCGGTTTACTCTTCTATAAAATGTTATTACCTAAAAGTCAAGGATTTTTAAATTAGAATTACACAAAAGAGAGCATTTAACACAGTGCTCGGCACATGCTCAATACTAGAATCTACTGTGATTACTGTCCTTGTTATAATTCAAAATGGAAAAAATGCCTTTTAATATTTCTGATATCAGAAAAATTGTCCTAATCCGAGTTGTTTTAAAATAAAGAGAAAGTTCAGAGTAGCAATTCTAGCTTTCGGATATCTATTCAGGAATCTAAAGAGGCGTGAATAGCTTTTAATGTGAAAAGGCTTACCACATAACTGGTAGCTCTCCTGTGTT
This sequence comes from Sapajus apella, assembly GCF_009761245.1. NCBI lineage: Eukaryota > Metazoa > Chordata > Mammalia > Primates > Cebidae > Sapajus > Sapajus apella. The sequence continues at coordinate 23,170,105 of NW_022436962.1, read as the reverse complement.
TTTCCATCCCTCTTAGGTAAAACACAAGTACTTATTCTGTCCTAACAGAAGCTTCTTTAGTATTTACTCTATGAACCAGCAATTCCACTTCTAAGAATTTAGCCTACAAATAAATTTCCACACATGTGAATGTGAAATGACACAGGTACAGGTCAGATATTCACTGCAATAAAATATTTGTAATAAAAAAGGTCAGAAACAACCTAAATAGCCATCAGTAGCAAACTTGGTTAAATATGTCCATGCAGTGGAGTATTACGCAATTTTTAGAAATAAAACCTTTATATAGTGATATACAATCATGTCTAAGACATACTATTAAATTTTTTTTAAATAAAAGGAATAAAAAGTGTCATATGCTGCCATTTGTGTAAGGGTGGACATGTGTATTTGCTTGTATACACATAAAATATATCTGGAAACAAACTCAAGATACTAAGGACTGGGTAGGGAAGAGAACTTCACTAGCATACCCTTTTGAACTTTTAAAATTTTTATTGATTTGAATATATTACCTATCAACAAAAATATTTAAACAAAAGACTCTTAAGTAGTTAGTTTCTAAGTAGTTACTTAGCAGATGTTACCAGTTCCTCAAGCTTACAATGAGGATTAAATAAAATAATGTCTAAAAAAGCATTCAACATAGAAGACGTTGTCAGTGTTGAGTAAATAATGGCTGCTATTAAGTAGTTACTACGTAGATAGAAATTACTTAACTACTTTCTAAGCAAATTAGTAGATTATGCCTGAATTTGTTCACCAAACGCTAACTATCTACTGTCTACTGACATTTTTCTCTTCAATTTCACAATTTGTTAAGTTAATACTGCTGTCATTAGGGAACTAAATGCCCACACAAACTACATTTACTGATCCTGGCAAGCAGAGTGTATTTACATCCACTCACATCACCACCTTTTAGAAATGAGCAAATAAACAAAACAAAAACCCTAGCAATGGTTTGCTCTCAGTAAACTGCTTGACCAGTAATAGCTTCAAGTACAAACGTTTTTTGGTCTGCAGATGGAGATCCAAACAAGAACATTCTGGCAGTTAGAAGTATGGTGAAATGGTATGACTTGATATTATTCTTCATTAATAGATCATTATCATTCAAGATTAAATAGCAAAGGTTTATGTCTTAAATGGTGTTCTTTCATCTGGTTGCTTCTCTCTCATTTTGTCCTAGCTTCTGCTATGAGAAGAATACATTGGCAACTACTTGTAATCCCTGAAAACAGGAGTAATGTTACTATCAGTCCAATAACAGTAATAGCAGCCATCATTTATTCAACACTGACAATGCCTTCCAAGTTGAATGCTTTTTTAGACATGGTATTATTTAATCCTCGTTGTAAGCTTGAGAAACTGATAATATTACCCAATTTAAAGATAAGACATCAGAACCTTGGCAAGCAAAACAAATTGCCAGTGGTCACACAACTAGTAAATGTCAGTTCCAAAGGTAAAATCTAGATCCATCTTACTATAAGGCTTATGCTTTTCACTAGAGCTACCTCCCCAAACCTTCCTCCTATTCCAACATTAACAGTCTCTGAAGATACCAAAGGACTCCTCTTGGGACTGAGTGTTGACAGAATGTTATCAACTTTCATCCACATGGTTAAGTTTTCCAAGGCAGGCTCTGACCCTTGTGCTAGAGGCTTGTGATTATCCAGCCTTACCAATAACTAAAAACAGTAAGTGAGAGAAAAACATTAAAAATCTGATGAGCGTTCTTACAGACACTGACAAGGAAAACTCCCATTGGTGTCTCTCACTGGCTAATATGACAAGGCCAGTGTCCCGTCCCGCAGAGTCTTTAGCCCAAGCTTTGGGGCTAGGGAGGCCTTTGTTTCCTCCCCACTCCCAGTTATACTTTGTTGCCCTAATCCCTCGACCCCCGCTCTTCATAGGTGATCCAAGACCAGGGGCTTGCCATGTAGCCAACACTCACAGAACACTGCATATACAAGTATACACTCACATTTCAGCATTTCCTTCTGTTCCTCCAAAACAATGAGGACAACTTCAACAAATCGAGATTATGGGGCCACATTACAAAAGCAAGAGTCAAGGTGGTATTCTCTGCATATTACCATAGGGATGGAGCTCCCAGAAGGACCTCAATATTGTGGCATAATCTGAAATAGGTTGTTAGCTGATGAAAGACATCCACAGGCTCTAAAAGTAATGGTCACAGCTCAGAAAACGGATCATTCACACAGGGCTTAAATGCTCAGTGAGAAACAAATGGGAAAATATTTGATGGATATGATTAAAATACAGTTATTTTTCCCTAAAGTTCTGCTCACTTTTCACACCTGCTGTTCTATTCTTAATGAAAGAGTTATTGCAAACAAAAGCTTACGGAAATATAAAGGCAAAATTATACACATTTGGGATTTAAATGCTTTTGCATAATATAGGTAGTTTTGTAGAGTTTTAAATTACAATTTAGCAAGTTACTTTTTTGAAAAAATAGAATGGGAGAAAGGAGAAAATGTAATCTAAAGAAGAAAATGAGAATAAAGAAAATTATATTGGAGATTTCTTCTTTTGTATTTGAATAAACAGCCTTAAAGAAGAAAAAAAGATAGTGTCACTTCAGGATTAAGATGAAGCTCCCATACTTCAACACCACATTGTCTAGTTGAATTGAACAAATACTAATTGAGAACCTATAGTTACTGAAGGAATAAACATGATTATAAGAAATGGCCCAAAATATTAAAGGTTAGTAGGATAAAAACTAACGCAGTTTCCATATGATATGGTACTTTATAAGAAAGGTACACACAGGATGCTACGTTTCTGCCAGCTAGAATTGTTTCCCAATATTAAACAGTAATTCTCAGGTCACCTGACTTGTAATTCAGTAGATCTTCTTTTACCTACCTTGTACCATCTGACACCTAATTACATAGTATATACAGAAAACAATTTGCATATACATCTGATTTTTATCTTCTTAACAATTATCACTATAATTAAATAATTAATTGTCTCCAAAGGGCAGAAAAAGTGCTCACTCATTTGTCTCATACCAAGCAAAACACCTTATACCAGATACTCGGCCCACAACAGGTTTTCATGTGTGGAACAAATGATTAAACATCCAACTACATGCAGACCTACGGCTGGGCTTCCCCAGTGCAGTACTTCATATTCATTACATACCACACAACCTTTAGTTAATGAATACCATTTCAATCCAAATCACAAAAAGAAGTTACAGACTAAAAACACATAAAACAAAAAACCCTCAATTATTTGTATTAAATGAAGAGCACAGAGAACACAGAGAAATTAAATCTGCAATCTATTTAAAGGCCATTTAATGCAATGGTTTCTACTTTGTCTCTCACTAAACTAATGTTTTTAATAAATATGCATGTAATCCATTTTAACTTGGCAACTCTTCTCTTTTCCACTGCTATCCTCTAATGGAAGTACTGATTTACAATGAAATAACCAAAAGGAAGACAGCACAATAAAGAAGGAAGGCTCTCTCTATATAAACTGGATTATCAGCTTTTTAAAGCAAAAACAAAAGGGGGGGTCCAAATTAAAAATATTGCCATTAAAAATACGTTTTGATTATTTATTCATTCCTACAGATTTTAGCACAAAAGAAATGAATGGGTCTGCAATCAGGCCACCTGGTTTGAATCCGGGCACTGCAACTTGTAAGCTGTGTGACTTTGGGCACATTTTTTAATTTGGGTATTCCTAGGTTACCACAAGTAGAAAAATGAATGATAATAATATCTTCTTCAAAGGGCTATGCTCCGTTTTCACCCCACTACACAGACGGCTCTTCTCTGATCACTGTTTCTAAAAATGCCTCCTGCCAGTTTCTCTCTATCCTTTAACTTTCCTTTATTTTCTTCACATAACTTACTACTATCTAAAATGATGCAGACAGTTATGATTTACTTATTTTCATCTGACTTGTAAGAATAAGCATCTTGTCTGTCTTACTTCTATAGACCTGATTCCTAGGAACAATGCCCAATACACACAAGTAGGAACTTAGTAATTGCTGAGTAAATGGAATGAATAACATACAATACAGTAAGAGGTATACTAAGCATTCAATAAATGTTAGCCATTATTTTTCAGGTAATTAGTATTTTTTTGGCTTTTCTTTTACCTCCTCTTAAGAAAAATTATTAATAATTTTCCTCATTGTCTTTGCAGGTTGTATTTACTATTTAACAAAATCAAGAATTACAGTAATTTACTGCTTAAAAGGATTTTCTCTTCCAGTGGTAGGAGTTGCCTTTGGGATACATTATTTCATTTACGTTCATCTCAGACATTTATTAAGCACCATAATAAGAACCACATTTTGCAGACAGCAATGAAAGACAGCCCTGGCTTGCCAAGAAATTGTGTCTTAGTTCAGCATCTGCCTCTGGCCAACCTACCTACTTAAATGCAGAAAGAGGACCGATATCAGTATGTACAGTTGGCCCTCTACATCTGTAGTGTTCCACATCCACGGATTCAACCAACTGTGGATTGAAAATATTCAGAAAAAAATTCCACAAAGTTCCAAAAAGCAAAACTTGAATTTGCCCTGCCAAGTACTATACTGAATCCACATGAATGAAGTAGTGTGAAGGCACTGTATTAGATATTATAGGTAATCCAAAGATGCTTTAAAGTATATAGGAGGATATATGTAAGTTATCTGCAAATACTATAGTATGCGATTTCATATAAGGGGACTTGAGCATCTGTGGATTTTTATCTGAGGGAGGTCCTGGAACTAATCCCCATAGATATGAAGTGACAACTATGCAAAATGTTATTGGGTTGAGGGAGGTGGGAATTTGTAACGAGTCCTGAGCATTTAATGGAAATCCTCACCAATTACACAGTTATTTGGGGACCTTCAAATTCCTTTACTCATTATAGCTGAAGTTTTAGCTTAGCTACCATTTTGTTTTGGTTTTTGTGAGACAGAGTTCTCACTCTGTCACCTAGGCTGGAGTGCAGTGGCATTATCTTGACTCACTGCAACCTCCACCCCACAGGCTCAAGTGATTCTCGTGTTTCAACCTCCCAAGTAGTTAGGATTATGGATGTGTGCCACCAAGCCCAGGTAAATTTTTTTTTTCTAGTTTTTAATATAGATGGCTTTTCACCACAGTGGCCAGGATAGTCTTAAACTCCTAGCGTCAAGGGATCCACCTGCTTGGCCTCCCAAAGTGCTGGGATTACAGAAGTAAACCACCATAACCGACCCATTTTTGTTAATAGTAATAGTATCTTCAAAAGGCCAACTGGCTACTACCTAGATTCTCAAATAAGCAAGTTAAAGATGTTTCCAAAATATTTCCAAACAAACAAAAGTTTACACAGGTCTTCAGCAAAATAAAAAGTATGTATTTGTATGCATATGCCAATGCATACACATATATTAACCAAATATTCTCTCTTAAAAGGCCCATCTCTTTGAAATCATGGCCTTCTACCTGTTTGGTATTAAGCTGTTCTTTTTTTTTTTTTTAATTATACTTTAAGTTCTGGGGTACATGTGCAGATCTTGCAGGATTATTATATTGGTATACACATGCCATGGTAGCTTGCTGCCTCCATTGCCCCATCACCTACTTTAGGTATTTCTCCCAATATTATCCCTCCTCAATCTCCCCAACCCCACTACTCCTCCCCTAGATCCCACCCCCCAACAGACCCCAGTGTGTGATATTCCCCTCCCTGTATCCACATGTTCTTATTGTTCAACACCCACCTATGAGTGAAAACATGAAATGTTTGGTTTTCTGTTCTTGCATTAGTTTGCTGAGAATGATGGTTTCCAGATTCATCCACGTCCCTGCAAAGGACATGAACTCATCCTTTTTTATGGCTGCATAGTATTCCATGGTGTATATCTGCCACATTTTCTTTATCCAGTCTATCATTGATGGGCATTTGGGTTCTTTTAAGTACCTGTGTTGATAGCTCATGATAAGTGTTTCCCCACATACTTGACAAACAAAAAGCTGGTAATGTCATCCATTCCCAATAGGTTTTTATTTTTATTAATTTTATAAGTCCATGAAACTCTGAAATCTAGAACATCTAGAAGTAAACAGAACACAATTAACAGCTCCCTGGCCAAACTCCAAACACAAAATGGTTGATCTTTTATTCATGAACACACTGTCTCTTCACTCACCCAAGTCCAAGTTTCATTTACCATTGTCTATACTAATATAATAGATCCTAATAATAATTCAGACAACATTAACAATATTTATCTGATCATGGGTCTCAAAATGGCATGGATATTCCCAGAAAGTGCTTAAATCCTGTAGCATTGCTTAGAAACACTATTATCAAACTCTGTTTGACTGTGTTCTTTTTAACTTTTTAACTTTTCATGTATCCTTCTAAGTAAATTTTGTCATAGAGAAGCTAAGAGCATTTAGAGCAGAGGTGTCCAGTCTTTTGGCTTCCCCGGGTCACAATGGAGGAAGAATTGCCTTGGGCCACACATAAAGTAACACTAATGACAGCTGATAAAAAAATAATCACAATAATTCTCATAATGTTTTAAGAAAGTTTACAAATTTGTATTGGGCCATATTCAAAGCTGTCCTGGACTGCATGCAGCCTGGGGGACAAGCTTGATATGGAGCAGTTATTTGATGTGTTTAACTCCTGTCCCAAATACCTTTCCCTAGAATATTCAAAGCTTTCTTCAACCTCAAAGCCTCTAATTCTCTGGCCCTTCCCATTCTCACTACTATACACCTCCTTACTCAGGTTATATGCCAGGATCCTTCAGTATAACCACTTCTTTGCAAACATCCCTAACTTCCCTGCTTTCCACGCTCTTTTCCATATTTGCTTGGCAAACCCACACCATTCCAAAACCCAACCACTCCCTACTCTACACCTGCACCTGAAAGTTCAACACTGTTACACACATGTACAAATGAGCTCCCTGATTTTGCTTAATTTTTTGGTCACAAATCCCAATGATGACTCAATATCACCTGACAGTACTCTGTACTTTGAGTATAGCATTCCCCCCTTATCTGTGATTTCACTTGCTGTGGTTTTAGTTACCTAAGGTCAACTGTGGCCTGAAAATACTGAATTGAAAATTCCAGAAATAAGCAATTCATACATTTTAAATTGTGCATCATTCTGAATAGCATGATGAGTTCTCGTTTTGTCCATTGTGTCCTGCCTAAGACCTGAACCATGCCTTTGTGCAGGTACGGGCTCTCCACCCATTAGTCGCTTAGTAGCCCTCTCACTTATCAGATCAGCTATCTCGGTATCACAGTGCTTTTGTGTTTGCATAACCCTTATTTTACTTTGTAATGGCCCAAGTGCAAGGGCAGTGATGCTGGCAATTCAGGTATGCCAAAGAGAAGTCCTAATGCACTTCATTTAAGTGAAAAGGTGAAAGTTCTCAACAATAATGAAAGAGAAATAATCCCATGCTGTGGCAATTAAGATCCATGGCAAGAACAAATCTAACCATGAAGTTTCGAAGAAGGAAAAAGAAATCCATGCACAGTGTATGTATATCTGCAGTTTCAGCCATCCACTAGTGGGGAGGGGGGGTCTTTAATATGGTCTCTACCCAAATCTCATCTTGAATTGTAGCTCCCATAACTCCCACATGTTGTGGGAGGGACCCAGTGAGAGGGAATCGAATCATGGGGGCAGTTTCCTCCATACTGTTCCTCATGGTAATCAATAAGTGTCATGAGATCTGATGGCTTTATGAGGGGTTTCCCCTTTTGCTTGACTCTCAATCTCTCTTGCCTGCCCCACGTAAGACATGCCTTTCACCTTCTGCCATGACTGTGAGGCCTCCCCAGCCATGTGAAACTGTGGGAACTGTGAGTCCACTAAACCTCTTTTTTTTTTTTTTTAAATAAATTAACCAGTCTTGGGTATGTATTAATCAGCAGTGTGAAAACAGACTAATACAGTCTTAGAATGTATGTGCCAAATATACATTTTAGCAAAGGGTAAATTGAGTGGACTACTGTACACTCAATTTACCCTTTGCTAAAACTTTCATTTCATTCTTTCTCCCTTCTCTTCTTAAATCCTTATTGGCCAATGATGTCTTTCCTTTTATAGTTCATTAATCCAGAAACAATTGGACAGCCACTCAGTTATCAATCTGTATCAAAACTGCAGCCTACCCACTGCCTTTATATTCTCTGCCTACATGAAACCTCCCTGCCAAAACCACTTTCCATGCTACGGATTCCATTCAGTCTCACCTTTTCAAGAGCTTTAGTTCCAGCATTTACTCTCACTTACCTGAATTGTCAATTACTCCCTCTCAAACAGACTTCATTCAATAGCATATAAACATACTCCTGTATCTCACTGTAAAGAGAAAATTCTCCCATGACCACATGTCCCCTTCCAACTATGGGCCTATTTCTCTGCTTTCCTATACATAAAAGGTTCTTAAAAGAAGTTTCTGTAATTGTTTGTAAGTTGCTGACATTACTTCTCGAGTTTACTTCAACTCACTTCAACCAGGTTAGTCTCCACCATTCCATTGGGACTAGCCTTGTCAAGATCATCAGTTACCTGCTGGTTGACAACAACTACATTTAACACAGATGACCTATCCCTCTTTATTCTCTTGGCTCCTGCAACACCACAATCTCCAGATTTTCCTTCCAACCTACTAATAGTTACTTCACTGCCCTTTGCTGCTTCTTTAGCACCAAATGTTGACATGCGCAAGGGCTCTGTCCCAAAGCCCCTTCTATTTTATTCATCTTTTCAAAGAACCAGCTTTTGAAGTTTCTGATTTCTGTAATTTTTATTTATTTTGCAATTTCCTTAACGGCTGCTCTAATTTTCATTATTTCCTTCCTTCTACTTACTTTATCTGTTTAACCTATTTTAGGTTGCAGAACTGATCTGTTGAACCTATTTAGTTCTCTAACACTACCTGATTAATTTTTAATTCCTTATTTTCTAATATGTGCATGTAGGGTAATAACTTTTCATCTTAGTTGCATTTTAGTTGAAATGTTCTATAAATGTTTAAAGAGAAGAGCATATTCTGTTTTAAGAGTATACAACTCTATACATTTCCATTGAGTAATACTTACTCTGCTTGTTCAAGTTTTGCTTACTCTTATTTCTACAGTTTTATCATTAGAAATGCTTATTAAAAATCATCTATTTGCCAGTTTCTTTATAAATATATCATTTTTTTGTTTTATATATTTTGGACCAGGTTATCTATGTATAGCTTCAGTATGTATAGCTACAGTAATATATCTCCTTGTTAATGATATCTTTAATTATTTAGGGTAATGGCCTTTATCTCTAATAATGCTCTTTATCCTATTAGTATGATATTAATATTGATATGTTAGATTCTTAATCATCTTTTTTTTTTCAACCTTTCATTGTTAGCAAGCTTTAGTCGCTTTAAAATAGCTAGAGTTAGGTTTTACTAGTTTTTACACAAGCTGAGAAACTATTTTTTTAAATACAAGTGTTTAATCCTTTTATATTTATTTTCTGATTATCTTACCTGGTTTTTTCTTTTTCTTCCATCCACTGGATTTACTTTTCTTCCATATTCCTCCTTACTGCAAGCTGCTATAAAGTTATACATTTAGTTTTTATTTTTTTAGCTAAATTTTAAAACACGTAATGCATAAAATAGTCCATTTCCATCCTCCTCCTCAATAACTGAAGACCTCAGAATGTTTAGCTCCAATGTTTCCCCTGCCATTTTCCATATTCTTTTTCTTTTTTTTTTTTTTTGGTTGTTTGTTTTTTTGAGACAGGGTCTCACTCTGTTGCCCAGGCTGGAGTGCAGTGACATGATCATGACTCACTGCTGCAACCTCGACTTCCCAGGCTCAGGTAATCCTACCACCTCAGCCCCCTGAGCACCTGGGAATACAGGTGCATGCCACATGCCCAGCTAATTTTTTGTAATTTTTGTAGAGACAGGTTTTGCCACATTCCCCAGGCTGGTCTTGAACTCCTGGGTTCAAGTGATCCATCTCACTTTGGGAAGCTTCAGCTTCTGGGATTACAGGTGTGAGCCACAGTGCCCAGGCATTTTCCTTATTATTCTTATCTAGCATTTTTGTCTCACCTGATTTTTCCAACACCCTTAAAATATGCAATTGCTCTTTTTTGGCAGTTTTACAGTCAGCGGTTGTTTATATTTATATCAACCTGCAGCTTCTTTTGCATACTATCACTTCTTGCACCCAACTTCTTTCCTCTAAATTCTACTTCCTTCTCCCTGAACTACATTTTTTGGTAATCGTAAGAATACACAGGTAGAAAAATCTTAGTTTTTATTTGTCTGAAAATACTTTTACTTGTCCTTATTATTTTTTTATTTTTTTTAAGACAGAGTCTCTCTCTGTCACCCAGGTTGCAGCGCAGTGGTGCAATCTTGGCTTGTTGTAACCTCTACCTCCTGGGCTTAAACAATTCTCATGCCTCAGCCTCCTGAGTAGCTGAGAGTACAGGCACCCCCAGCTCTATTTCTAATAGAGACAGGGTTTCACCATGTTGGCCAGGCTGGTCTTGAGCTCCTGACCTCAAGTGATCTGCCTGCCTTAGCCTCCCAAAGTGCTGGGATTACAGGCGTGGGCCACTGTGCCCAGCCTAATTTGTCCCTATTCTTGAAGAATCATTCAGTTAAGAAGAGAATGTGAGACTGATCTTTTCTCTCATGTTCTTTAGAAATATTATTCCATTTAAAAAATATTTGTTATTGCTGATGAGAACTGTTTTCTCTGTTATTAAAATTTTCTTTCAATTTTGACTTTGCCATTCCACTAGGTATGAATCTCCTTTTATTCTGCTAATATTCACTGTGCATCAATCTGAAGACATATCTCTCTCCACTTCTAGATAACCCCTAGACATAATCTTTCAAATACTGCCTCTTGAAGATTTCCTCTATTATCTCCTCCTGGATGTCTAGCAGATAAATGCTGTACTTTCTCATTCTGTATTCCATATTTCTTAACCAGTTTTTAATATCCTCAATCCCTATTTCTCTCTGATTCATTTCAAGTCATTTCCTCAGATCTATACCAGTCCATCAAGTCTATCTTTGGCTGGGAATAATCTGCTGCTTAATCACTCTACTGAGTTTTAAATTTCAATGACAACGTACTTCATTTCTTTAATTCCTATTTAGTTCTTTTTCTAATCAGCTTATTTCTCTTCGTTTCTTATTCTTTTATTATAGTACTTATTACTGCCTTTAAAACATTTTAAACAAATTTATATTCTGCTTTATTTCAGATAGTTCAGATAGTTGCATTATTTCCAGTTCTTGGGGTGGTATTACTACTTTTTGTATTTGTCAACTCTCTCCACAAGTGGTTAGTTTCCTCATGAAATCTGTAATTTGGTTTTTTTCAGTGATAGTCCCATTGGTCCTAGATTTTTAAAGTAATTCTACTAAGCACTTTTTCACTTGTTTCTACCAGAGTCTGCCATTAGTCGTGAAATTTTTTTCATGTTAATTTCATAGTTTGGGTTTCTATTGGGCACACAGCATAGAGCTGATATTTTCATTTATTTAGAGTAATCATTTAAGTTTAAGTGACCCCCCCCCCCGCCCTTAAACTTAAGGCCTTAGGTAGAGGACAAGCTTCCTTGTCAACTCCCTCAACTAAGGGGCAAAGTTTTTTCTAATTTTTTTTGAAGGGAGACAGAACTATCAAGGCTTTGCGCTTCATACAGGAGGTTCATTTCCAGTTCCTCTAGCACAGGTAGTGCTGATACCATATTTCCCGTCCCCAAGACAGTATTGAAACTACATGTCTCAACCCTCATGCTAGATCAAAAAGCCCCGAGGAATGCCATTATGTCAGCTTGTGCTCACCATTCTGGTGATTTCTCTTCATTCTTTTGTCCTTTAAAACTCAGTTATGTAGTTAACAAACTTTCAGAAATTATATTTAAGTCTATCTACATATTAGCAGCATGAAGAAAGGGAACCATGTCAATTCAGTTCACTATGTTTTGGGTACTCCCCCAGTTTTCCTGGCTACATATTCTCCCTAGGTGAATTTACTCACTCGTGTAACTTTCAATATTAACTGTATCATGTGACTACCAAACTTTATCTCTAACTATGATCCTTCCTTGAATTTTAGACTTCTATATCAACTATATGACATCTCCATATGGATATCTAATAGGCACTTCAAATTTCTCATAGTCAAACATAATTTCCACATCTCAAATTTGCTCCTCTCACAGAATTGCTCATCTCATTAAAAGGTTCTACATCTAAAAATCAATTCGTTATTTTTGGCTTCCTTCTTTCTCATCCTAACTCCTCATATCAAGTCCCATAAGCAAATGCAGTCAACCTTAGCTCCAAAACATATCATGAACCCATTCACTTATCTGTACTTTTATCTTTACCACTTAGACCAAGTTGTCATCATCTCTTACTTCAGTACAGCAGAAGCCTCCCAACAATTTTCTCTGCTTCTCATTATTTTACATTCTCTTTGCCCCTAAAAATTCTGCCCACAACAGCCAGAATAAACTGTGACATAAATTAGGTCATATGTGATTATTTTCATTACATTAAATATCTCTAATATAGTCTTTCCACCACACTTAGAAAAAAAGGCTTAAACTCCTTACCTTGACCTTCAAAAATCCCTATAGGATCTGACCCCTTGCCTTCCTTCCTGTCTACCATTTCATACTACTCTCCATTTTGTTTAGTGAAATACAGGCAATGAAGATTTTTATTTTGTTTGTCAAATACACAAAGTTTGTGCCCACCTGATGTACTAGGTGTTCTCTCTGCTTGGGAAATGTACACTGAAAATCACAATGAGCAACATATACCCACTAGAATACCTGAAGTAAAAAGGACTGACAACATCAAATGTTGATGAAGAGGTAGGCCAGTTTGGCCAGGCACAGTGGTTCATGCCTGTAATCTCAGCACTTTGGGAGGCCGAGGCAGGCGGATAACCTGAGGTCAGGAGTTCAAGACCAGCCTGGCCAACATGGTGAAACTCTGTCTCTACTAAAAATACAAAAACCAGACAGGTGTGGTGGTGGGTGCCTATAATTTCAGCCACTCAGGGAACTGAGACAGGAGAATCACTTGAATCCAGGAGGCAGAGGTTGCAGTGAGCCAAGACTGTGCCACTGTATTCTAGCCTGGGCAACAAAGAGCAAAACTTCATCTCAAAACAAAACAAAACAAAGAGGTAGTCTAGTCAAGACTCTCATGAATTACTGGTTGGAGTGTAAAATAGTACAACCACCGTGGAAAATATGAAAGATCTTCAAAATGTTCACAAAAATACATATTATTAAAAAAAAACTATGCATGAATTTGAATTTTTTGGTACCAAAATAAACTTGTACTAACTTGTTATAACATGTATGAACAGAATCTAGTTTGAGGCACTAAGATAAGACATCAGTCTGAAAAGAGTCTCTAAAAGAGCAACATGAATTCTACTAAAATTGAAGAACATCAAATTTCTTATTATGCTTGGGTAGAAAAATGGTTAAATCTTTTATCCTTTACAAAAAAAATGTAGCAACAATATCCCAAAGAAATCAACAGTTTACAAATGGATAACTTATTTTGAAAAGAACTGAGACAATATTGAAGATGAAGCCTGCAGAGGCAGACCATTGACATCAATTTGCAAGAAAAAAATTATTCTTGTTCGTGCCCTAATTGAAGAATACTGATGATTAACAGCAGAAATAAGAGCCAACACTATAGACATCTCAACTGGTTCAGCTTACACAGGTCTGACTGAAAAATTAAAGTTGAGCAAACTTTTCAGTAGTGGGTGCCAAAACCAATGCACCCAGATCAGCTACAGACAAGAGCAGAGCTTTCAATGGAAATTTTAAACAAATGGGATCCAGATCCTAAGGCATTTCTTGGAAAAACTGTAACAGGAGATGAAACATGGCTTTATCAGTATGATCCTGAAGACAAAGTACAATCAAAGCAATGGCTACCAAGAGGTGGAAGTAAACCAGTCAAAGGCTGACCAGTCAAGAGCAAAAGCTATAGCAACAGTTTTTTCAGGAGGCATAAGGCAGTTTGCTTGTTGACTTTCTGAAGGGCCAAAGAACAATCACATCTGCTTAGTATGAGAGTGTTTTGATAAAGTTAGCCAAAATGTTAGCAGAAAAACATCCAGGAAAGCATTATCAGAGAGTTCTCTACAACAATGCTTCTGCTCATTTGTCTTATCAAACGAGTAATTTTGTGACGTTCAATGGCAAATCATTAGGCATCCACCTTAAAGTCCTGATTTACCTATTTCTGACTACATTTTGTTTCCTAATCTTAAAAAATTGTTAAAGGGCACCCATTTTTTTTTAATTAATAATGTAAATAAGACTGTATTTACATGGTTAAATTCCTGGGACACTCAGTTCTTTCGAGATGCATTAAATGGCTGGTATCATAACTTACAAAAGTGTCTCGAACTTGATACAGCTTATTTTGGAAAATAATTTTTTTAATCATTTAATTCAACTTTTCCACAAACTTTTTGAAGTCCTCTCATACTGTCAGTTTCTTATACATTTTAAAATATGCCTTTGCTACAACCCAACATCCTACTCCTACATATTTCACCAAAAGAAATAAAAATATAAGTCTACAAAGACTTGTACCAAAATGTTCATAACTGCTTTATTCCTAATAGCCCCAAACTGGACATAATGCAAATGTTCATCAACAGGATAAATATATTAAATTTTGTTATATTCATATACTAGAATATTCCTCACAAAAATGAATAAATTAAGGATCCATACAACAAGGATGAATCTCCCAGACAAGATAAGTGAAAAAAGTAGAGAGAATACACTGTTTGATTTCACTTATATGAAGTTGTGGAACAGGTAAATCTAATCTACTGTAAGAGAAATAAGAAGAGTCACCTTTAGGAGAGAGTGCTAATTTAAACAAAGGCAGAAGGAAACTTTCTGAGATGATGGAAATGTTCTTTATCTTGATCAGAGATGCCATATACTCCTACCAAAATTAATTGAATCGTATTCCTAAATAAATAAATAAATAAATAAATAAAACCTGTGTATTTTTCTGTATGTAAATGTTATTAACCTCAATTTTAAATCCCTACCCATCAACCTTCTACCTGGCAATATCAACACGTGTAATTTAAATGCTTGGTTTCTATGTAATCATTGGATGCTTGCACACTTGAACCCAGAAGACTTGAAATGTCTATGGCAGACAGAAATCCAGTATGGAGCCTCTGGTGGGTACCTTATAAAGTGAACCACAGTGCAGACCTTCAGGATTTTGGAGCAAATTTATGCCATTCTCTGCAGATAACTATTCTCTTTTGAGGAAGCAACCAGTAGCTTATTACTGGACTCTAGTAAACACTGAGCAATTGACCATAGGCCACCAAATTACCATTCAACATAAGCTTCCCATTATGAGCCAAGTGTTGTCTGATTCATCAAGCCAAAAAGTTAGGCATGCACAGCAAGATTCCACTATAAATGCAAGTGGTATGTATTAGACAAGGCTTGAGCAGGTCTTGAAGGAACAAATTAAGTTGCATGAGATGCTCCTGACCCATATTCCTACCCTGCTACACTGATGTCTAAATCAACAAGTATGGCCTCATGGGGAGTTCCCCAGGACCCGGTGATGAGGAAAGAAAACAATACAAGTCTTATTTACAGTTGGTTCTACACAATGTGCTGGTACCACCAAAAGGTGGACAGTTAGAGCACTACAGTCCCACTCTGGGGTGGCACCAAAGGAAGAGTATAGCAGAACTTTGACCATTGTACCTGGTTGTTTATTTTGCCTAGAGAGGGAGCATGGGGTATAAATCTATAGAGATTCACAGACTGGTGCTAATGGCTTGGCTGAATGATCAAGGACTTAAAAAAGAGTGTGATTTGAAAATTAGTAACAAGGAGGAAATCTGTGAATAGATCTCCCTGAATGAGCACAGCATACAGAGATCACTGTTTCCCATGTGAATACTCATAAAAGATGATTCATGCTGCATACATCAGTCAGTCTCTTTCTCCAGCCACCCATTCTTGCCCAATGGCCTAATGAACAAACTAGCCATGTTAGCAGGGATGAAGATTATGCATGGGCCCAGCAACATAGATGAACATAAACTAAGGCTAATCTGCCAGCTTCATAGAACAACACTGAGCTCCCAAAATAGCACCCTCCTGAGGGTGGCAGGCGGCAGAGGTGGAGTCAGGGCCCTGGGAAGTAGGAGAAGGTTATCCAGTTATCTGGTGACAGGTTGATTATTTTAAACTACTTTCATCATAGAAGGGAAGGTGTTTTGTCTATTCTCACTGGAACAGATACTTGCTATAGACATAGATTTGTCTTCTATGTCCACAATGCTATGCCAAAACCTCCACTGGTGGACTTACAGAATACATTTTCGCCATCATGGTATTTCTTCAGCATCATGGTATTCCACACAGCATTGCTTCTAAGCAACAAACTCATTTTATAGCCAATGAAGAATGAAAACAGGCTCATGCTTGGGGAATTCGCCAGTCTTACTATATCCCTCAATACTCTGAGGCAGCTGTCTTGATAATATAATCTTTTGAAGATTCTGTTTTGATGCCAGCTGGGTGATAACACCTTGCAGACCTGGGGTAACATCTTCCAGGATGCAATATGTACTTTAAATTAGTGACTAAGATACGGTGATATTTATCCTGTAACCAGGATTCGCAGGTCCAGGAATCAAGAAATAGAAATGGGAATAGCTACTCTTACTATTATCCTTAGTGATCCACTAGTGAAAATTTTTTTTTAGTCCCTATAACTTTGAGTTCTGCTGGTCTAGAAGTCTTAGTGCCTATGGAGAAATGCTTCCATCTAGTGTCATAGTAATGGTCCATTAAACAGTAGTTGAGACTGCTTCATGGCAGTGAATCAACAGGCAAAAAAGGAGGTTACCATACTGGCTGGGGTGACTGATACTTACTATCAAGGGAAAATTGGGTTGCTATTACATAATGTCTGTAAGGAGGAGTATATCTAAAATGCAGGGGATCCTCTGGGGCACTTCTTCCTACTCCCATATCCTATGGGATAAGGCAATGGAAAACCGTAATAACCCAATACAGGCAAAACTTCTGATGGCCCAGACTCCTCAGGAATGAAGGACTGGGTTACTTCACCAGGCAAAGAACAATAATCAGCTGAAGTGTTTGCTGAGAGCAAAGGAAATATGGAATCAGTAGTTGAAGAAGTTAATTACAAATACCACCTACAACCACATGACTAGTTGCAGAAACAAGGCCTATAAATACTTATGAATATTTCTTCCTTATTTTGCTGTAAATATACTTGTATATGTATTAACCAATTCTTTTTTTTTCTTTTTGATTTCCCTTCCCATTTCCCTATCATTCAACATCAAAGTATTAACATTAGCTAGCTCTTTATGTTAATATTGAAGTTACAGGGAATAAGGAGAGACTGAGAATGAGCATCACCTAAAGGTGGATAAAGAGACTTTGTATCAAGTTAAGCTAACGACTCTGCTCTTAAGTATGGTTAATAGAAGTGTGGCTAAATCTCACACTTAAAATGATGGCCAATCTGACAAGGGGTGGGTTATAATGACTTCCAATGTGTTAATTGAGCTAAACTGGGACTCTGTTTCCCAAAATTCCCTTTTCTCCATGGTCCTAGGCTAATATCAGTCACAAGAAAAATTTGCACAGGATTGAGAAGGCTGAAATGAAAACAGTAACCATTTACATGCTCTGAAGGTCAGTGCAGGGCCAGACACAGCAGCACTCAGGCTTGACATAGCTGGTGTGCTGGCATGTCTCATGGAGCTCCTTCAGCTCCTGCTGGACCACTTGCTTCAGCTGCTCTGAATTTTGGTCCAGATGCGTGGGCAACTCTCCAATGAAGGGAACCAGCTTATTCTCCAGGTCACCCATCTTAGAAGACAGAAGGCAGTGAAAGATACGAGTTCCAGTTTGTCCTCGCAGGTTCTAATTCGCTTTTCTCCCCCATGTCACATTCATCTTTCCCTCCTGACTGCTGGCCCTAAGGATTTCAGCCTCTTAATACCAGACTCTGAAGCAGCAACTACACACAGAATGCTTAACCAGCTTCCACAGCTGTGTAAGTATAATCCCTTAGTAAAAGCTTTATCACTTATAGAATTCTGCTTCCCTGACTAAATTCTGATGTGATAAATTAAATTGCAATGTTCTTACTTCTAAAAGGTAATTGAACATGAGATTGTATTTCTAATTTAAATCACTATTATGTAAACCTGACCAAAGTGAAGTTAATTCCTCTGAATAAAAAAAATACCTATCAAGCATATTTTAAGAAAGATGAAGAAAATATCTTTCCTTAAAGGCAAGCAGGACAAACAGAGAATTAGAACTTCTCAGCTCTCATCTGTAATCCTGACACTTTTGGAGGCCAGGGCAGGCAGCTGCTTGAGCCCCAGGAGTTTGAGACCAGCCTGGGCAACATGGCAAAACTCTGTCTCTACAAAAAAATACAAAAATTAGCCGGGTATGGTGGCTCACACCTGTAGTCCCAGCTACTCAAGGGGCTGAGATGGGAGGAGCACTTGAGCATGGGCAGTCTAGGATGCAGTGTGCCATGTTCCCATCACTGTACTCCTGCCTGGGCGACAGAGCAAGACCTTGTCTCAAGAAAAAAAAAAAAAAAACTTATCCTAACTCTATTTCTAGCTCATCAAGCTATTATCTATCATTTCTATGGAGCAAAAATGAAAGCATTATGATTCAGAAAAGACAACAGTAGAAGAATACTATATTCCAGCATACACAATGACAGTATGAAAATTATCTTCAAGCTGTAAATCTCTGACTTAAGACTTGCCTTTATATTTGGGTTCGGTAAAATTAATGCAGTCTTGAGAGAGAGATTCCATTAGCATGTTTAAAGCAGTAATCATTTCAAGTACATTTGTACTCAGTCTCAAGAATGAATGTATTAAAATAAAGAAAATGGTAAGCATGGGGAAAAGGCAAGCCCAAAGAACATGCATTTAGTTGTATCATCACTGTGGGATAAGTGAAATATATCCTGATCAGCAACTGTGAATTTTCTCATCATTTTTGGTTTTGATTCCTTGCTTCTTTGATACCACTACTGAACACCTATTATTACAAAACTATATTATATAAACCTATTTATGTAAACCCAACAACCATCCAACCAGGTGTGTATTACCTTTGTTTTACAAATAAGGAGACACGCCCAACGTAATACACTTTGTAAAAGGCTAAGCTAGGGACAAATCCCAGGAATATCCTGTCTACAATGTTTGTGCTCTTAAACATTATGTAACATGGCAAATATGTCCATTCCCACTGAGGACATCTATGTCACTAAACAACTCTCCTCTTCTGCACTTGCTCTCATTCCCTGCTCATCAAGCCACCTGCAGATTAATTCAGCTTCACAGTGGCTTTCTTATACTTACAACAAGCATTCCAGTAAAATAGAAAGTCATACCTCATGTTGTAAATGTAATACTTTTTCTTGGTATAAAAAGGAATAAATCCATGACTTAAAATACAGAAATTTAAAAAATGAAAACCATGCATAATGCAGGAACCCTGAGATGCACTTAAAACTGGCAAATTTACTTCTTCCAAGCTTTAATTAAACGGAATAATTAACAGCAGCATCAGCAGCTAGCATTTCTATTAGGTGTCAGGTACTGTTCTAAGGGCACTATATGTGTTTAATTAGTTAAACAAAACAACAACTGAATAAGGTAGACACTTTTGTTCCATTTTACATGTAAAGAAAATGGAAGGTATAAGGAAGTTAAGTGGCTTCCCAAGGTCATACCTAATAAATGCTAGAGCTAGGATTTGAACCCAAGGACTCTAGCTTCAAAGCATGGGCTCTTAACCAAGAAATTACACTGCCTCTACAACTGAATTGTGGTATACAAAGGGCAATTGCCCCTATTTCCCACATAAACAAAGCTGAGGGCAGAGACAGAATGGAGGCAGACAGGGAGTGGCTGAGCCTGTACTTTAATTTTAGCAGCACTTCTCCCTAAGATGCTCCCTTACACCCCAAAAAGCTATTCTAGGAGGGCTTTCACTACTGTTTGCCAGGAGATATTACAAGCTGGTAATAAAACAGCTACGTAAATTATCTAAAAATACTGTGTTAAATTCTTTTCCAATTTTACTAGTTCTTTCATTCTCACAAGTACAAAAACATTACAGCAAACTCATGCCAGAAATTACAATAGGTGTTTGTTCTTTATTTATTATGTGTTAGTTTTTTTTTTTTTTTTTTTTTTGTTTTGTTTTTTTTTCTCTGAGATGGAGTCTCACTGTCACCCAGGATGGAGTGTCAGCTCACTGCAGCCTCTGGCTCACAGCAGCCTCTGCTCCCAGGTTCAAGCAATTCTCCTGCCTCAGCCTCCCGAGTAGCTGGGATTACAGGTGCCCGCCACCATGCCCACTAATTTTTGTATCTTTAGTAGAAGCGGAATTTCACCATATTGGCCGGACTGGTCTCAAACTCCTGATCTCAAGTGATCTGCCTGTCTCGGCCTCCCGAAGTGCTAGGATTACAGGCATGAGCCACTGTACCCAGTCAGATGTTTGTTCTCTAAATCATTACATTTTATTTAACACTCTAGTAGTCAGAGCTTTATTCAAAGACCTTCAGTTTAGTTATATTTAGCAAATCTAACAAAATCCAGTAATTATTTCCTAATACAAGCTAATAATCATATCAAATTAATTTTTTGAAGTCAATTAAAATTTTTATTAACTTTAACTTATGAACATGAACCTCTCTCCAATATACTTCAGATATTCACCAAAAAGTGACCAGAATTTAAAAAGCAAATACCGTATCTATTTAGCATCACCTCATATTCTTAAAGTACTTCAATATTTCCAAGGAATAAGTGAGTCTTAATTGTATATAATTACTAAACATCCACTGAGTTGCTACTATGTGCACAGCACTGTGCTAAAGTACTGTAGGAAGAGGAATGTATTTTATTGACTATGCTTGCTGTTTTTAATCCAACACAGCAAGCAATTATGCAAAGTGCAAGCACCACTGTTTGCTTAATACAGGCATCTGTAATAGTGTTCTTGGTGTCAAGGAGTTTGCAGCATTTTGTGTGGGACAGGCTTACGAAAATCACAGTACAGCTTGACAGTACTGTCACAAATTATACACAAAGCAAAATTAGCAACTGATAAATACTCAATCCTGGCAGAAGTGGGAGTAGAGTCTCCTCATTAGACAAACTCTTTCCTCTCTTTGTGTTTCTCCCCTCCTGGAGAGGGAGGTAGAAAGGAAAGGTGGAAGTGATCAACCAACCTGGTTCCAACCTTTTCTATTCAAGACTTTCTTCTGTAGGATGTTCTTTGGGCACTGGTAGTTAACAACTCACTAGTAAGCCAATTCCACTGGTTTAAACGCTGGCTACTAGTACATACTTTACTTCCTTCTAGTTTTTGGTATTTAGGCAGTACAGAAAGAATCTAGAGTGGCCAGAAGGATCAATGGTGTAATTTAGTAGTGCTATTCAGTTAATAAATAATTTCTGTAGAGAAAAATACATAAGTACTTTAGGTAAATAGGTATCAAAATGAGATGTACTAGTAAGAGCCATGAGGAAAAAAGGTTAATGACTTGATCCAAAATAAACTAGCTTATCCATAGCTTTTTGCTTTCTATTCCTATAGTTGCTTTTCATCATTAAAAACAAGTTGGAAACTATCCTTACAAAGTAATAATATCCCTCCTTAAGTAACTGATGAAATAGTAATAGAAAGATAAATCTAACCCAGAACAGAGCAGCAGCCAAATAATCTTTCCCTTTAGTTCAACTATATTAGTTATTGACTAAAATCACAAAGACCAATCACCATTAAAGAACAATGATATACCAATCCCAGCATATGCTAAATCCTTCTCCTAGCCCCTTTTTATCATCCTATTCTTCTGCCCTAAATCTAGAGAAACTTTACTTTCTAGTCACTAAGTGGTTGTTTTATGGTTACTACAGGCATCTGTAACCATACTCCTCAAATACATACCACCACAGTGAAAAATGTGTGGGATTTCATTATGAAATGTGAATCCTTTCTTAACGTATTAAAGAAAAACTTATTCTGATGTCTGTTAAAATTGTAAGGAAAACTTACTCAAGACTATTGTAATAGGAATATTACAATAGGGAAGAAATAAATATATCAAAGATGGCTTGGGATTTACAGGCAAGTAGCAGAGTAAGAGGGTCAATAGATGGAAAAGTACTAAAAGGAAACATCAAGGGTAAGGGGGTTCTTGCAAATAATAGGCCAAGGACTCAGACATCAAAGGTCAGGGGTGAAGAACTCAGTCAGCTCTCGGGGAGGTCAGATATCAAGCGTGGTATCTCACCAAATTGACTTAGCAAGATTCTTTGCTAATTCTGAGTTGTGAAGGCCTAGTAAGGACAGGAAGGACACAGAGCGCCACGGTTAAGGCCTAGTTGAGAGCAGGGCTCTGAGCAGCCTAACTAAAGTTTGTTTAGAGTCTTTGCCACTAGCACTGGCATCTCCCCTTTACCAAACTTTTCTCTAAATACCCTATTAAAAAAGAGCTTTCAGGCTGGGCGTGGTGGCTCATGCCTGTAATTTCAGTAATTTGGGAGGCAGAGGTAGGTGGCTTGCTTGTGCCCAAGAGTTCAAAACCAGCCTGGGCCACATGGCGAAACTCCTGTCTCTACAAAAAAATACAAAAATTAGCCAGGCATGGTGGCGAGCACCTATAGTCCCAGTTACTCAGGAGGCTGAGGCGGATGGATAGATTGAGCACAGAAGGCCAAGACTAATGCACTCTAGCCTGAAGAAGACCCTGTCTCAAAAAAATAAATAAATAACTCTCTATTGTACTTGTTTGTCTCTATGTCTATCTCCTACTTCAGGCTCTGAGTCACTCCAGAGCAGGGAACAGGTTTCATTTGTCTTTGTATCCCTATCATCTTCAATTGTGATGAAGCGAACAGAAAAGGAAATAAAAGCAAACCCTCTTTTCAAATTGTGAAAGCAGCACTGCTGAAGCTTTTAATTTACTACCCGTACTAACCTGATGTAGTGGTCAAAACAGTACTGTATTAAATAACACCTTCTCAGGAGAAATACTCAGCTGATAACTAAAGGCACTGTCTTAGTCTGTTTTCTGTTGCTATAACAGAATATAGCAGACAGTAACTTATAACAAACAAATTTATCTAGCTCATGATTCTGTAGGCTGGGAAGTCCAATATCAAAGGGCTGGAATCTGGTGATGGCCTTCAGCCTGCATCATCCCATGGTGGAAAGGCAGAAGGGTAGAAGGGTAAGCACGCGTGCAAAAGAGAAAAGCAATATGGGCAGGGCTTGCTTTATAACAACCCACTATTGAGATAACTAACCTGCTACTGAGAAAACGTAAATCCATTCATGAGGGCTCTGACCTTATGCCCCAATCATCTCTCATTAGGCCCCATCTCCCACCACTGTTGCATTGGGTATTAAGTTTCCAACACACACTTTTGGGAGGCACATTCACACCACAGCAAGCACCATATGGTAAACTATTTTTTCTGTTGCCATCTCCCTTCCTGCTTTATTGTTAACCACATAAATTTGAGAAAAGGGAGGGGAAGAACATGAAATTCTTCTTGTATTCCTTTCTTCTATCTTATACCTATAACAGCCACATGCATGTACCTTATTACCTACAGAAAATTTCCTGGTGTTTTCTACTGTTGTCACCACCTACAAAAGGAATGACTTATCATTTCTTCCATCCTACTTTCTAAAATAGAACCATCAACTATAATTGTGTTTTCGTTTTCATCATAAGATGAGGTTAATTGCAATGTAATCATCATCATCACATAAATCAGTGTTTTTCAAAACCTAGCCAGTGGATATCTGTGTAAGAATTACCTAAGGGTTAGGAGAAAGAGAGATTCCTAGACCCTGCCTGAGAAAAACTGAGCAAGAACATAGAATGGGAGGGAGAAGGAGTTAGGAAACGCAAATTTGAAACAGTCTCCTCAGGTGGTTCATAAACTCACTGTATTTGAGAATAAATAAATAAAACAGACCTTGGTTTTATTTAAATTGGTTTATTAAATTGTTGAGTACAAAAAAATATGCCAAACACTATGCTAGGTAATAAAGGATATACAGAAGTAATGTTGAAAGTGGACCACAGCCTCAAAATATTTTCAATTTAGATAGAAAGTAAAAGTGTATGCAAAAAGTATATACGCAGAACAATTAGAGAACAATGCTAAACTCTGTGGCATAGAATGGCCTCTAAACTACAGTCCAAGGTAATTTTTGCTTCAAAATGTTTAAGTATGGACTCCCCTCCGTAGGAATACTAATAAATTACATATGAATTACTTTATAGATTATGC
This sequence comes from Sapajus apella, assembly GCF_009761245.1. Classification (NCBI taxonomy): domain Eukaryota; kingdom Metazoa; phylum Chordata; class Mammalia; order Primates; family Cebidae; genus Sapajus; species Sapajus apella. Next base: position 23,145,611 of record NW_022436962.1, on the reverse strand, counting down.
ATATTAAAAAGTATAGTATAAAAAACTTTGGAACTACATTAAATTCTGATGGTACAAAGTTTTCAGTGATTAGTAAAACATTAATGATATACAATACAAATGAATGTTTCTTGATTTTGTAAATGCTGGCTTAACAATCTGTGATAGAGAACTGAAGGACTGATTTTAAGTCCAGTTTATGCTGCTACTCAATTTCAATGACTGTCATGGCTAAAGAGAGCACCTCACACAAACTGAAGTAGTGGACAGCTGGTTGCACTTACTTAATTACAATGCTCATATTTCGATCTATTCACCAATTATATAAAAGTTCTGTTAGTAGATTTCCACTTTGCCTGAGTTATTTTTGAAAATTAATCATTCTAACAATTGTAACGAATGATTTCAAAAATCTAGCAAATTGTCAAATGAAAGATTTATAAACAGAAAATTATGCACATTTTAAAGTACACAGATATGAGAATTTCAGAAATGACACATGGTTTAGGAACATAAGTATGGAAATTTACATAAGTATGGAACATAAGTATGGAAATCCCATAAGTATGTAAATTTCTGAAGACCCATTTACAAAAAGCTTATTCCAGAATTTCTATAGTGCAGTAGGTATGATATTATAAGGGGTCCCCCAAAATAGTACATATTTTTTAAATGTATTACTGAACTAGAAGAGAATAAGAGAAACATCCAAGGGCAAAACAAAAACAAGTAAACAAGCATAAAAAAGCAAATCAACAAACAACAGCTAAAGTTACCACAAAAGCCTGTGTTACCCTGGAGTCAAATACGAAGCCTGGGTCTCACTACAGGGTTAGAGAGCTGAACCTACAACTCCAAGGATCCCTACAGGAGACTAAAGTGCCCCAGGTCAGTAGGGGTTCCCAGCAGAAGCAAACCCAATCCCTCTCTAAAGGAAGCATCCTCAATTTAGGCCCAATTTAGGCCCCCAAATTTCACAGAAGTATCAATCAGGCAAAGAAGAGATCACCATCAAATACCAGCACATTCAATAAGAGACAACCACAGTGAATGAGAATTAACAGAAAGCAACAATAAATCTGACTAACTAGGGACTTCAGGTAGTGGAATTACCAGAAACAGGATGCAAATTACTATATTAAACGTTCAAGGAAATGAAGACGAAACCATAAAAATAAGCAAGGTCCAAGAGTCTACTTAAAAAGGCAGACTAGCTTAAGAGAAAAATCTTAAACTTTTAGAAATTAAAAATATGATAAAAGAAATAAAAAATTCAACAGATGGGGAAAAAGAAGAATGGAGCATGCATCCAATGCTCTGATTTTTAGGGGACTGCCAGAGGGACTGGTTTTAGATGCTGATAGAACCCAGCTTACACTAGATGTCACTACAAAAAAATCAGTGAAACACATAGGAATACAGCAAGAGAGGATAAGAGGTACAAAAAACCTTCAAGACAGAAAACAGTTAACAAAATGGCAATAGTAAGTCCTTCCCTATCACTAATTGTACCAAATGTAGATGGATTAAACACTGTAATCAAAAGACACAGTTGTTGAATGGATTAAAAACATAAGATCTAACTATATGTTGTGTACAAGAGATTCACTTTAGACTTAAGGACACACACAGGCTAAAAACTAAAGGATGAAATAACCAAAAGAGAGTAGAGGTAGTCAAACTTACATCAGATAAAACAGACCTTATGTCAAAAACTGTCACAAGAGACAAAAAAGAACATTACATAATGATAAATGGGTCAATTCATGAGGAAGCTATAACAATTATAAATAAATACACACCCAACATCAGAGCAGAAGCAAACACTGACAGAACTGAAGGCAGAAATAGACAGCAGCACAACAATAATTTCAATGTCCTACGTTCAATAATGATAGGCTATCTAGATAGAAGATCAACAAGGAAACAGAGGACCTGAAGAACCCTATAGAACAAATTGACCTAATGGACATATAGATATACAGAGCATTCCGCCCAATAGCGGCACGATATACATTGTTCTTAAGTACACACAGAACATTCTCCAGGACAGATAACAAAAATTAAAAAAAGCAAAACTTATGGGATGCAGCAAAAGCAGTACTAAGATGGAAGTTTAGCATGACTTCATTTTAAAAATGCCTAAATTAAAGAATAAGAAGATAGGTGTGGTGTCTCATGCCTGTAATCCCAGAACTTTGGGAGCCCAGCGTAGGCAGATCACCTGAGGTCAGGAGTTTTAGATCAGCCTGGCCAAAATGGTGAAATGCTGTCTCTTCTAAAAATAGAAAAATTAGTCAGGTATCGTGGCGAGTGCCTGTAATCCCAGCTACTCAGGAGGCTGAGGCAGGAGAATCACTTGAACCCAGGAAGCCAGGGCTGCAGTGAGCTGAGATTGTGCCACAACTCTCCAGCCTAGATCAAAGAGCAAGACTGCATCTCAAAAAAAAAAAAAAAAGAGAGAGAGAGAGAAACCTCAAACAAATAACCTAACTCAACATTGCAAGTACTAGAGAAAGAAGAACAAATTAAGCCAAAAGTTAGCAGAAAAAAAGTAAATAATAAAGATTAGAGCAGAAATAACAAAACAGTGAATACAAAACCAACAGAAAAAAAAATCAAGAAAGACTTGATTTTTTGAAAAGATCAACCAATTTGACAAACCTTTGACTAAGAAAAAAATGACAGGACTCAAACAAATAAAATCAGAAATGAAAGAGGAAATATTACAGCTGGTGCCACAGAAATTAAAAGGATATAAGAAACTACCATGAATAAGTATATTCCAACAAATCAGATTACATAGAAGAAATGTATAGATTCCTAGAAACAGATATGTTACTGTAATGGTTAATTTTATGTATCAACTTGACTGGGCTGAGGAATGCTTAGATAGCTGGCAAAACATTATTTTGGTGTATATCCAGGAGGGTTTTACCAGAAAAGGTTTGCATTTTGATCAGCAACTGAACAAAGCACATACCTTCATCAATGTGGGCAAGCATCATTCAATCCATTGAAAGCACAAATGGAATATAGAGAAAGAAAAAGGAAAAATTTATTTCTCTCTTCTTAAGCTGGGATATCCATCTTATCCTGCTCTCAGGCATTATAGCTACTGGTTCTTGGGCCTTCAGACACAGACTGAATTACATCACTGGTTTTCCTGGTTCTCCCACTTGCAGATGAAATACTGTGAGATTTCCTGGCCTCAATAATCACATGAACCAATTCCCATAATAAATCTTCTCATATATCTATGTAATATCCTATTGGTATTGTTTCTCTGGAGAACCCTAATAAACTTACAAAAACTAAATTATGAAAAAATAGAGCATCTAAACAAAGCTATAACTAGTAAGGAGATTGAATTAGTAATCAAAAACCTTCCAACAACGATAAGTCCCAGACCAGATGGCTTCATTGGTGAATTCTACAAAACATTTAAAGAAGATAATTAAAACCAACCCTTTTCAAACTCTTCCCCAAAAAGAAGAGAACAGAATAATACTTCATAATTCATTTCATAAGGACAGCATTACAATGACAAAAAAAAAAAAAAAACAGAAAAAGTCACTACAGAAAAAGAAAACTACAAGTCAATATCCCTAATGCATGTCAATATAAAAATCCTCGGGGGGGGGGGGAAACCCTAGCAATTCAAATTCAATGGCACATTAGAAGGATCACATACCATGCCCAAGAGGGAATTATCCCTGAGATACAAGGATGGCTCAACATACAAAAATCAATGTGATATACATCACATTAACAGAAGGAAACTTAGAATTACCTGATCATCTCAATAAATGCTGAAAAAGCATTTGATAAAATTCAATACCTTTTCATGATTAAAAACACCACTCAACAAAATAAGAATAGAAAAAAATTACCTCAACATAATAAAGACCATATATAAAGCCCACAACTAATATAACACTTAGTGGTAAAAAACAAAGGTTTCCCTTTAAGACCAAGAACAAGACAAGGATGCCCATTCTTGCCACTTCCATTTAACACGGTATTAGAAGTTCTAGGCAGAGCAGTTAAACAAGAAATAAATAAATAAAAGGTATCCAAATCAGAAAGAAGTAAAATTATCACTGTTTGTAGATGAGATTATCTTATATGTAGAAAACCCTAAGGAGTCCAAACACCAAAAAAAAGAACTGCTAGAAATAATAAACAAATTCAACAGTTTCAGGCTACAATATCAATGTACAAAAGTCAGTTACATTTATTTGCACTAACAAAGAACTATCCTAATGGCATTTTTTACAGAAACAAAAAACGTTCTAAAATTCATATGGAACCATAAAGGACCCTGAATGCCCTAAACAATCTTTAGAAAGAAGCAAAAAGCTAGAAGCCTCACATTTCCTGGCTTCAAAATATATTACACTATGGTAATCAAAATAGTATAGTACTAGCTTAAAGACAGAGATATACACTAAGAACAGAATGGAGAGCTCGGAAATTAGCCCATGCATATACAGTCAAATGATTTTCAACATGGATGCCAAAACTTCACAATCGGTGAAGGACAATCTTTTCAACAAATGGTGCTGGGAAATGGATACAGACATGCAAAAGAATGACACTGGACCCTCATTTTATATCATACACAAATACTATCTCAAAAGAGATTAAGATTTAAATTTAAGACCTGAATTATAAAACTCCTAGAAGAAAACATAGGAGAAGAGCTTCATGATATTGGTCTTGACAAAGATTTCTGGTATATGACATTAAAAGCACAGCCAACAAAAGCAAAAACAGACAATCAGGATTAAATCAAACTAAAAAGCTTTGCACATAAAAGAAAACAACAGAGTAAAAAAGCACACCACGGATTGAGCAAAACTATAAGCAAATTTGATTTTAAAAAAATAACTTGATTTTTAAATGTGCAAAGAAGCTGAATAGGCACTTCTCTAAAGAAGACACACAAATGGCCAATAGGTATATAAATAGATGGTGAACATCACAAATCAGCTGAGAAATGCAAATCAAAATCACAATAAGATATTCAGTTTACACCTGTTAGGATGGTTATAATTTTAAAAACCATAAAACCAAAATAAAATGAAAATAGAAAATAAATGTTGGTGAGGATGTATAGAAATTGCAACCCCTGTGTACAGTTGGTGAAAATGTAAGGTGCTGCAGCTACTATGAAAAACAATATGAAGTCTCCTCAAAAAATTAAAAATAGACTTACCATTTGACCCAGTAAACTACCATATGACCCAACAATAGAACTAATATATAATCCATTTCTGCATATTTATCCAAAAAACTAAAATCAGGATCCCAAAGAGATCTTTGCACTCCCATATTTACTACAGTATTATTTGTAAGAGACAAGAAGTAGAAACAACCCATACGTCCATCAGCAATAAATGGATAACAAAACAAGGTGAATAATACAACCGAATATTATTCAGCTATAAAAAAGAAGGAAATCCTGTCTTATGTTACAACATGGATGAACATTAAGGGCATTGTGCTAAAATAAAATAAGCCAGTTACAGAAGATAAATGCTACATTATCCCATTTATGTGAGGTATCTAAAGTAGTCAAACTCATCAAAGCAGAAAGTAAGACTGGTGGTTGCCAGGGTCCAGAGAGAAAGGGAACAAGGAGTTGCTGTTCAATATGTATACAGTTTCAGTCACACAAGATGAAAAATTTCTAGAAATGTGCTATACAAAATTGTCCCTATGGATGAAACTGGACGTCATTATGTTAAGTGAAATAATCCAGGTACAGAAACACAAATATGTTCTCACTCATATGTGGGAGCTAAAACAGCGGATCTTATGTATTAACAGATCTAATACATATCATAAAATTAAAAAAAAAATAAATGTGAAAAAATAAAAAGATTAATTTCCACCTTACTACCACTAAAATCCATTCCCTCCCCGCCAAAAATACTATACTGCATACTGAAAAATTTGTTACAAAAGCATATCTGATGTGTGCTTTTTACCACAATGAAAAAAAAATTCAACAGATAGGTTAACAGGGTTATAAACAGCTGAAGAAAGGTCTAAACGTATATGGTAACTATAGCATAGGTCATACTAAAGGTTAGAATACAAAGAATGAAATAGGAGGAGGAAAAAAAATGAATGAGAGGTTAAACATGAAGAATAGAATGATAAATTTTAGCACATCTAACCAGAGTGCCAGAAACACTATATAGAATAGAATTAAGGTAACATTCAAAGACATAATGCTTGGTACATTTCTGTAACTGATGAGACATGAATCCACAGAAGACAGACAGAAAGGATCACATACCAAATAGCAGATGACTCCTGAACAGAAATAATGTAAATCAATAGACAATGGAATACTACCTTCTGAGTGGTAAGAGAAATGAAACTATCAACCTAGAGTTAGAGACTAAGCAAAGCTATCTTTTAAGAATTAGGGCAAAATATGTCTTCAGATCTAAGAAAGTTCATGACTAACAATCCTTCACAAAACAACTTCCAAAGATATTCATCAGGAAAAGAGAAAATGACCCCCAAAGGAAAGAATGAGATGGAAGAAGAAAAATAATAATAACAATAATAATAATAACATCTTTAAAATCATGTGTCTAATTCTATGACCTGGGTTTTTTTTTTTTTAAAAAAAAAAAAAAGACGACGTAATAATAGCATGTAGGTCAGAAGTGAAGTGATAGACATTAAAAACATTTCTTCTCCCAATGTGTTGCCCTGAATGCCCACTTTAGAGACCACTGATGTGGTACATACATCCACCACTGTTTAGCTACAACAAACAGCAATATTAGCTGCAATCATTTCAGAAGTCTTGTTAAAACAATGAGGCAAGCCATAACGGATTTGTAAGCTTGATATGAAGGACAAGTCCAGGGCACTCCACACAGGAAACAGTAAAGGTTCAGAAGTAGTGATAAGGATGTTACACCCTGTTCTTCCTCTAATAAAGTATCTTACATCATTTCATATGCTCTTCTAAAATCTTCCTTTTTTTTTTAAACAGGGTCTCACTCTGTCACCAGGGCTGGAGTACAGTGGTGTGATCTTGGCTCACTGAAGCCTTGACCTCCTGGGCACAAGCAACCCTCCCACCTCAGCCTCCATAGTAGCTGTGATTGACTACAGCTAATTTTTCTATTTTTGGTGGAGACAGGGTTTCTCCATGTTACCCACACTGCTCTCGAATTCCTGGGTTCAAGCAATCCTCCCACCTCAGCCCCACAAAGTGCTGGGATTAGACACATGAGCCACTTTTCTAAAATCTTTAAAACACAAACAAAAGAAAAGAAAACAAACAACAACAACAACAAAAAAAAAACACTTTCTAGAAGTAATAGCATGAGTACAGCAATAGTGGAACATGTCAGAGATTCATTATTAATATTTAGGTCACTAAATTTTCTCTCTGAAGGCTTCATTCAGTCTCTCAGGTTATGATATGTAATGTCTACCCTCACCAATGTCACTAATTTATTTTGATGATAAATGAAAAAATTCAAAGGGGGTGTTACAGCACTGATTTTCTATACACTGTTATTAGTCACTGTGCTGGGCACTAGCAATACAGACTAAAGGACACAAAGTCAGGCAATTAGAATGCTATATGATAGGCACTGTGACGTGTGAAGGATACACAGGACACAGCAAAACCAAGGGTAGTGGTGAAGGTATGCTTTCCTCTCGCTTCTTCACGCCATTAACAATGATTCTCACAAGACAAACTACTGATGGCAACTGATCACAATAGGTAATCATTACAGTCACCACCATGAATTTCAGTATGTTACAAGACTCAACATCAAAAGTCTTTTTTTATTAAAGACTTTTTAATCAAACTGAATTCAATTTTAAAACATCCCAAGAAGTAGTCAAAAAAGTTTTCTTCATGCCAATCAAAATTTCATCACAGAAAGCTAGGTTCAGCATTTTTGACTCATTAAAAACTAGCATAATCAGAGTTTTTCCAAAATACCAAAAATGTTTTTCCTGTTTCACTAAAAAACACATAAGAGTAATGGTAATATATTATCTATATCCATGGTGGAATTATCCAAATAAAATCTAACTAAAGAAAAAAAAAAGAAATATTTTTTATTCTTTTTCTGGACTTACTCTTTATAATCTAAAATCAGGACATTTTGCATAGATCCTATTATCAGCAACATGTACTTTTCTACTTTATTACAAAGTGTTTATTGCCTTAAAAGTTAATCATTGGTTGTCCTGTTGTATTTAGCCCATTGAGGCCTATTAACAAGGCACACACAAATCTTTCATCTAAGAAAACACTCCTGAAAAAGTACACACAGAATGTTCTCAGAGAAAAGCAATTCTTTCTCATTTTACTATATATAGTAGTAGTACGTAAGAGATCAGTGCTATAATAGTCCCTTTTGGGTTTTTAATTTATCCTGAATATATATTCGTGACACTGACAGTGATAAATATTCCCAAGGAAACAAAATCCAAGTACGTTTTTTATATTAACTGCAAATGACAACGAAATACCAAGATGGTGTTTTAAATTACTGTATTTGTTGATTTTAATTTCTAAGGATAAGAAAATGTTTTTAGTTAGCATCCTTGATAATATACCAAAGACCCTTAGAACTCTTTAATAGTCATGAAAAGTTTCATAACTATTTTTTAAAATATGTCATGTAATTGAAAATGACTACAAATAAACATACATTTTGGCTGCCATACTGGCCTTAACATATTAGCTAACAAGCAGGTTTGTTACTGTATTTCATCAATGAGAAGTAAAAATGGATGATGCCATTTACTACCAACTAGAAAATAGAGAGTCACTGGTGTTTTAATAGCCATCAGTGGTGGCCTCCCTGATAAACACCAATCACACCTATAAACCAATTTAGCCCCATTTACACAACATCTTCTATGTTACATTATTTGTTTGGGATTATATCTTTTCTGTAAGCTCCTTGCAGGGAGAAACCTTATCTTAAATACTACTTCTATATTCTCCTCCCAACACTTTACCTCAAAAATGAACATGCTGAGGGCATACTTATTAATTGACAGCTGTGGTATAATAGATATTTGCCACAGCAATTAGGAGAAAATAAAGATGTGGGTAAAGTAAGCTAAACTGAGATATTATTATGTACAATACAATAAGGCACAAGACCATAAAGTGACTTTGAAATAACATGTCCAGAAACAGCAAATCAGCTTACACAGCATAATCATTTTCAGAAGGTACTCACAACAAAATTTATCATACTATTATTGCTTAGCTTTAAAATCCTTTTTTATATGTTCTTACATGAGAAGCTGCATTTTGTACTATTCCTTAATGCATATTCCTATAATTATATCTCATGTCTTTATAAAATACTTATTCATACAAGTATGAGAAGAGCTATACTATTCAAAACCTAAAGAAAATAAAAACAATGTGTTTTTCCACTCCTCCTGGGTTAACACATACAGTAATTTGCTAATAAAAACAAAGGTTATCATCTGTCTTAATTTTCATTCACACTCTTGAATGACAGGCATTTTTTTAGAGTTCCTACTAGAAAAATTCTGTGCCAACTTGGCTTTAAAACCAACTTAAATCAAAATATCCATCTTTTGCTCTAACCTTGTTCATTCTCTCAATCAAAATTATGTATCAATTGTATTTTCTAAAATAGTTATGATGCAAATGAAGTTCTAATTTATGATAGCAGCAGCCTTACACTATCTTTCCCATTTTAAATGCACGGCGCTAGAGAGGACAAAAGCATACTCTGAAACATCTTCACAGGTCCTCTAACAATGGTCTCTTACTAGAAATTATTCTCTTTGTATAATTATATTAAATCTCTATGCTCCCCTCCTAAGATGAAATCATCTGTTTATACCCCCTCCAACAACTCAGAAGTGGGCTTGTATTCATTCTCTCATGCCTTTTGTCTAAGAACACCAAAGCACTTCATTATTTTATTTTACCAACCCCATGAAATCCGTGGTACATCAAAAGCTGGAGGGCTGATGAGATAACTAGACAAGAGCTCTGGACAGCTGACCAAACTTAGTATCCATCTAGGTCCTTAAAATCAGTCAGAAAATCAGCCAAGACCTATTTACAGGTCTTGAGTGTTTTAAACAAAAACAAAAACAAGAAATCCTTCCCACAAAGGAACTTGTATGCGCTCGCGCGCGCGCGCGCACACACACGCGCGCACACACACACACACACACACACACACACAACTGCACTTTTCAGAGGGTGGAAATACAACGGGTCTTGTTCTTTTCGTTTTTCAGGAGTTTAAACGCCAGGGATATCTGCATCTTGATAACAACTCCTGAGGGCAATCTGATCAAAGACACAGAAATCCTTCCTTCAAAGATATGCACCTTGTGACACTCCAAGAAGGAGGAGAGATATTTAAAGTAAAACCTGCCCTGAATCATTATCACTGACTTAAGGAAGAGATTAAAAAGCCCTTAGCTTCATGTGGCTTTTTTACATTTTGCTGTAACCCCAGGGCCACAGATGCTTTTGGTGAAATTCTCCTACTCGTCTCTACTAAGAGTGTCACAGCGGTATAAACTCATACACACAAACACGCACACATCTCCACTTCCATCCCCATCCTTCTCCCTTTGGTGCCTATGACCCAAAATGTGGACACAATGTTACAAAAAGCAAAGTCATGGGGCAATGCGGGGGGAGGAGGGGAGGGTGCAAAGGACTGAAAGATCCAGAAAAGCAAGAGTGTGAGAGGTAGCCGGCTCGTCTGCTATCGTAAAGCAAACATTCATTGGGGTGGGGGCACAGAATGCAGAGGTAGAAATAAAGCAATCCTGACTGCCCACTCTGCCATCCCATTCTGCCTGTCTGCCCTCCATCACCCCATCCGCTCCTGGAGGACCACCTCCGAGCCAGAGGGCGCCACTTACGGTTCCCCACCCTCACCCCTTGCGGGGAAACCAGCGAAATGGGGTTGGAATGAATAGGGCTGAGCAGTGGGTGAGGGTCATGCCGGGTTCCAGATGGAGACCCTGCCGCGGGAGGCCGCGCGGAAGCACGGGAGCGGCCCAAGCGCGGGTGAAGTGGGGATCAGAAGAGGGTCTCGCTCCCACCGCTCCCGAGGGAGGCTCCGGTTACTCACATTTTCCGTGTCCCGCTCGTTCACCGTCGGCAATGGCGTCCGGGCCGACATTTTGTGCGGGCAGCGGGGTCTGGCCGGGGTCTCGCCGGCCGGGCTGGGGTGCGGGCCCCAGGGGCGACAGGAAAGGGGTGCGGACGCGAGCACAAGGCCGGGGCTAGCGGCTCCCGCAGGCCGCGGGCGGTGCAACAAGCGGCACCGGCGCGGGAGAGGGGGAAGAGAACGCGGAGGAAGAGGAGGGGGAGCCGCTTCCCGCGGCGGCGCCGCTGGGGTACGCGGACAGTAACGAGGGAGGGCTCCGGGCGAGGCGGCTGCCCGGCGCTGACTGGGAGGCGAGGATGGCAGGATGCGGCGCCGAGGGGTGGGAGGCGGGGAAGGGGAGCGGGGAGGCGGCGGCGAGTCCCGCTAGGCTCTCCGGGCCGTGGGTGAAGGTGAACCCGGTGTCTCAAATCACTGCCTGGCTCGTCCCAGCGAGCGCGCCTCGGCGTCGGGAACCGCGGCCCTGATAGCGTCGCCCGCGCCGCGCCCCGCTCCCCGCCTCAGGTGTGCGGCGCCGCCCTGCCCAGCCACATCCACGCGCCCGGGACCCAGCGGCGGCGGCGACCTAGCCCCCGGCGCGAATGTCTAGGCTCGGTCCGCGCGGTCACCGCCGCCGCGCCTCAGTCAAGAGGAGCGGCCCGAGCCAGCTGCGCGCGGAGCGGCGGGCGCGGCACGCAGCGCCCAGAGGCACTTGGCGGCCGCCGCCGGGTGGGCGGGCGCCAGCCGAGGGGGCCTCTCCATTCATTCCCTCATTAGGGATGCGGGGCCGCCTCCTCCTCCTCCTCCTCCTCCTCTTCCTCCTCCTCCTCCTCTCGCGCTCTCTGGCCCGCCTGTCCCTGTGTTTATTTTTGTTTCGTGCCGCACCCTCAGAGTTTACGGTCGTCTAAGAGCCTCTGGTGGTTTTATTTTTATTCATGTTTGGTTTTTGCCGGGTTGAGGGCGAGACAGAGCTGAAGTGAATAAGTGGCTTTTTTTGTTGTTCCTTTCATTGGAGCATTGGATTTAATCCTACGCTGGATCCTACCCCCCCTTCTCTCCTACCCCCCCTTCTCTCCTACCTCTGGACTTTTACCATTCTTAAATTCTACTCCTCTTCCCCCGTTTCCACGCTTTCTCAATCCGCGTCCCCGCCTGAGCCTTCTGTGAGTCCCCTTCTCTAGGGAGCCGTTAGGTTCAGGGTCACCCTCAGAGTTTGGCAGAGCACAAAAGCCCCTAGAAGCGCCCGCAGCCTAGGGGGGCGGCTGGAGACTCGGTGCGAGTGGGTCTCAGGCCCCGACGGTGCGGCTTCTTTAGGAATGGGGCGGGCCGAAGACGTCTCGCTCTGGGGGCCCCGCAGCACCCCTGGAGTGGGTGAGACCTGCGAGTCACAACATCTACACTGGCTGATCGTCACTTCCTGGGACACAAGGAAGTGTCACTTAGACAAGCCTGTTTAGGGAGGGTGGAGAGCTGTGTCTGATTTGGGCCCTGTACTCCCTCTTCCAGGTGGCTTCCTCACACTTCCACCCACCTGCCTCCTGACATCCTGCGGGCACCGCGTCGGTAGTGCATTGTCCAGGACCCATTAGCCTCTTATAAGCAAGGCTCCTTTTTTGTTGTTTTTTCCTATCTCTGAGCGCTTACATTTTGCACATTCAGCCTCTAGGACGAAAAGCTTATCATTTCTCTATTCTTACAACATTTCTTTTTCACTTTCTTTCATGGATGGGCAGGAAGACAAAAGCAGTGATAGGAGCAGATAATTCATGTTTTGATCTACTTCAATAAGCCTCCAATGAAATTCTTATGATGGTGGGAAATTTCTCATCTCTCCTGAATTTCCTCCATTTGAAGGAAGAATCCCTGCACCAGATGGTTTTTATCCTGACTCATTAAAGGATGTTTCTGAAAAGTTAACACTTGACCCTTAAAGTATGCATCCAAAGACCTAAAAATAGCAAACACAAAAATCCTTTGAGAAAAGAAAACATTCTTACCCAGTCAATATTCACTTCTAGAACACCATCCATGTACTTATTTCTTTAGCATTTTCTCTTGTAACCTTCCAATTTCACAAAGCAAATGAAAATCACAAGATCCCTTTGGTGGTCCTCACCACTTCTCAAACAAAATGCAGGCGGTGGAACTGCAACGATGCCCCCTGAACTATGATGTGTTACTGGGAATGTCAAGCATTCACATTCCGTCTGCAGAAAATCCTGAATCGCCAAGATGTAATGAAGTTGCAAAGGCTCAATCTTGTATTTTTCTGCTTAACTATTGCCACGACTGCCTGTAGGGGCTGCCACGACAGTGTCAACAGCACCATTGACTGCTGCAGCCACAGGAGAGTACCCAATGTTGCAACAGTACCTGAGTTAACCTAGCAATAAACAAGTAAATGTGAAAAGATGTTCGGTCCCATTGGAATATGAATCATTCCTTCAGCTGGTAGTTTGGATTTTGTTCTTCAAAGTATAGTCACATATCATTCTCTATCTTTATCATCGTGGTGACCCTGACAGACGTATTTATTTCCATTTTACAAAATTCCACTAAGTTAACTTGTTCAAGATCACAGATGCACCAGGTTAATAAGATACAGAAGAAGATAACTGGAATATGTGGTGCTATTCAATCTTGCAACAGTCACAAAAACCGTAGGTTCACCCCGTAATATATAATGGCTAATTCGAGACAGAGCTCAAAGGAGAGCCCCAGGTTCTGGCACAGTGGATTCCACAGATTTTAAAGTGTTAAAAGCCATAGACAAATCCCTTAGCTATCTTTGCTACACAGTGCTCACTATTTCACATATTGAAATTTACGGAATATCACAAAATAATAGGAAGGGATATTTATTGTTTAAGTCGATCCCCAAAGAAAGTTTCTAACAGTGAAACAACATTAAAAGAGAGTCATTACTGGTAGCTCAAATCCATAATTCTAGCTAACCAAATAAACTAGAAGCCACTCTATCAAAGAAAAAATGCCATTCAAATAATCCTTATTAATACTGACAGTTTTAAGCTTGGTATATAATGAAAACTAAGTGAAAATGCACTTTGCCCAGGTTAAAAAAATGTCACTATGTTTTTCAAAAGGAATTACTGAGTGTCTGTCTCTATATGAGCTCTTCTTCCCTTAAAATGGCATTACTAGATCCTTAAACATGGGAGAGGAAAAAAAACATGACATGAGGCATTGTTGTGACGGAGTCAAAGCTGTTTAACCCTAGTCCTTAAAAATGAAAATGCTCATGAGCAAAATTTACTTGCATTACTATATATAGCTTCTGTGCCTGTGACTATGGAGAAAAGACAAAAGGAATATTTTAAAGCTTTAAGTAATTTTCTTTTGGGTTATTAACCAAATGTGGCATGTTCAATTCACTGGTTCCTAACTTAATGTGTCAGGGTAATGAAAGTTTCGGAAGAAAATTGAAGTACTGACAAAACAAAAGGGAAATAAAGATCTAAAAGGTGCTAAACCTACACTGAAAAGTGGGAAAAGAGCATTGCCTACCCTCAGCCCTATGGAGTAGAAGTCTCTAGAACTACCGGGTCAAGTACTGTAGGCACTAGCTACATGTGGCTATTGAGCTGTTAACATGTTGCTTGAATTTTTAATTTGACTCAATTTCAAATCATTTACACTTAAAAACCGATTTGATTCAGTGACCGAAAATTTTTATGTTTGAAAATATGTCAATTATATGAATTTACCTTTTTAACTATAAATTTCCTGAAATCTAAATACAGATCAAGTATTTCTGATGGAAATTTATTACCTGAATTGGAATGTGCTGTAAATATAAAATACACACCAGATTTTCAAATATTTAGCAGGAAAGCAAAGAGTAAAATATCTCTTTAATAAATACTATAACCACTGCATATTGAAATGCTAATATTTTGACATTCAATTAAATGAAATATATTATTAAATCAATTTTAACTGTTTCTTTTTTACTTTTTCAAACGTGGATCCTAAAAAATATAAACTTACATATGTGGTTTACATTACATTATATCTCTGTTGGTCAGTACTTCTCTGTATGGTCAAAGCTGAGAATAAAAAGGTTTAGTTGCTGAAGAATAGAAAGCCTTGATTATAAGCTGTTAATAATTCATTCTGTGGTAGGGTGGTACCCAATAAAGGCCTGTTGGTACCACTCTACCATATGCCAAGCTGTGCTGTTCTAGGGGAATATTCTTCACCTAATAGCGGCAATCAGCCCTATTGCAAGCATTCTTTTTTAAAGAGTGAAGTGGGAAACATATTGAATTCATACAAATGAGTATTAATAGATTGCAGTCATTTGTAAACAAAGACTTTATCAAATGTGACAGATTCAGCAGCATTAATAGTAAACTGTTAAAACTGCACGTCTTATATCATGTGCTTTAGATGTATCCAATGTCTGACAGACTTGACCAGTCAATAATTATTTATTGAGGGCGTACTTTGTTTTAGGTACTACAAGCCTATTTACAATCTTTCATTTAACCACACAGGAAAACTACAGGATGGACAGTTCAGTAAGGTAACAAAGAGAAGTCTCAGCTAAAGAGAAACAAGGTTAATGTCCATCAGGAAAGAATAATCAGTTCTTGTCACAAATAAACTGGGTCCTGATTGCCTGCCTGTCTTTAGCAAGGTGAATTTTTATTGTGTCAATTTTCTACTTAAAACGTAGAATCACTGAAATGGACAAGGGCCTCAAAAGAAAAGATATATTGTATTTTTAAAACTGCATAGAGCTGTTGCCTTTTACATTGTATATACTGTCATGGAAGGACTGAAAAGTCCTTGTGATAATTTAACCTATACTTATCATCATAGCCATCAGTATATACATAAAGTGTCAGACCAAGCAAGAGTCAGCTCACTGCTTTTTTCGGTTGTGCCATTCCACACCTCACAAACACAGTCTCCAAGAGGTGTTTACTCTCCTATTTCCCACAAGCACTCTAGGGTCAGCAGTGTTGGTTTGCTTGGAATTCCCTGAACATACCATATTGCTTGACTCCTCCGCACTTTTGTGTCATCTGTCTGTCTTCCTGGAATGTCCTCTCCTTTTTTTCTGCCTGATGGCCTCAGAGTTGATCTTTAAAAACTTTCTTTTTGAAATCTATCCCGATACCGCTTTTCCTCCCCACACTCACAGGGTTAATTAATCACTCCTTGTGCACTACCTCTGTACCTTGGACATACCTCTACTGTTGCTCTCCTGGCTGGTCCACTATCCAGCTATGCACTAGGAAAAGGAAGGAAATAAGTCTTATTTCTTTTTGCCTAGAACCTAGTACAGTGCTTAGCAATTAGTAGATACTCAATTTCCTAAACGAGTTTTATTGACTTGTATGTTCTCCTGAACGTCTACATTCTTTTAAATCATTGAAAATATAGGAGAATAATTAAAGTTTACAACTGGGGGTTGTAAGAATAGATAAGAGTTCACACAGTATGCAAAGTATCTTCCCAGTAAATGTTTTTGACTGGGTGGCAAAGTGACTCTGTTCTGTCTTCTACAGATTATCATAGTGCCACTAATGTTACTGCTCTGTGATTTTACTGTAATTATTCATTTTTATCCATACATAGGAATTGCTGATCATTGATATTACAGTAAGTCTTTTAAATGAATATCTGCAAAACCCAAGATGTACTGTACTTGGTCAGGAGGAAACACTTCAAAAGTAGGTTGAAAAATTGAAAATGGAATGATGTGACAATGAAGTGCTAGAAGCAATAGAGCTGGCGGGTCAACCCCAGGGAACAGTCATCAGAAACTGGGTGACTCTCCCTAAGCAAAAGCCTCAGCAGACTGAGTGTCACAGTGTCACTTGGCAGTGCAAATTGGCACAGCAAAACAAAGAACAAGACACATGGAAGTTACTACTGGCAGTGAGTTATGCACTGGTCTTGGGCAACATTGGAAATGTGCAGGTGCAAATCAACCTTCATGGCATCATCTCAAAGGAACAGTGGTTGCATGAGTTCATAAATGTATCAGTATGGATATACCCACAATATTGTACCTTCCATACTATAGTGTTGTAATGTCACATAGAAAGCGAAACAATCTCTTGAAAGTCTTATGGTAGCCTCCCTAAAGTAGGAGTTTCATTATCTTTCACTTGGCCTTTGTGACTACAAATTAAATATAATGTAGTTCAATGCCCTTTTAAACAGGCTTGCAATTTGATTATTTGATTTCCGACACACTGAGTGAATTGTTCCCTCATGTTTTTATACTTACTTTATTAATATAAAAATGTTATTTTTGTTTCTTTTTATAAACTCAATTTATTAAATGCCTTCAAATTATTTTTTCTGTTATGTGACATCACTTACATTTTGTTGATTTCTTTCTTTTTTGCATAAATATTGACACCATTTGTTACTTTGCTTTTCATTTATTCATTCATTTAAAAATATAGAGCTCTGTTAATGTCAGGGAGTATTCTAAGCTCTTCAGAAACGGCAGTAGATGAAATAGACAAAAATCCCCTCCCACATGAAGTTTACATTTTTTCAGGTACTTTCAGTGTCTAGACAGTTCAAAACCAGAGGCTCCCGTTATACAATAACATTTTGTTATGTCTTGATTATATTACTCTTTAACAAACACAAGCACCCAGGATTAACTTTAAAAAAAAAATTAATGAATTGCAACAGCTAGATCTTTTCTCCAATCCAATAGTAATTTGCTTTTTGCCTTCATATTTTGGCCTTTCTCCAATAAGCTTTTGTATAAACAGCTTCAACTGGTTCCACAAGTAGCTTGGGTACTTAAAAACCATAATAAAGATGCCTTCCTGAGCAGGTGAATTATATTTGATCTACACTTTGTAACATTACCCCAGCTTCATTATAGTGACACCAGTACACTTACTACATTTCATCATTATGAACTGCTTTATCTTCAATAACTGATAGTTTTCTATTTCTGTTAGTGCTAAACAATATTTTTGTGGTTCAGCAAAAAATCATATTGTAAGTAGGAGACTACATTATAACATAAGCAAAAGCCTGTCAGCAGACTGAAACCATTTGATCAAATGTGGGATTATCCAATTTAATTATCAATGCAGTTCATCAAAGTTGATGTGTAAACTTTGTACTCTGTAAAAAATGGAATCAGTTTAATTATGACCTTTTTAGCAGTACTTTTTTTTTTTTCACATAAAGAAACAGTTTTGGAATGCTCTTCCCTGTCCATTTCATAAAAATCAAGCCCCCATTACTCACTATTGTAGTATGTTCTACTTTTCCTTAATAGCTCTTGTAATAATGACTAAAATAAAGCAATTGTGAAAGTTCTGTCCAATACCATATCTCTAATGCCTAGCATATGGAAGTTGCTCAGTTAAGCAGATGAATGAATAGTAGATTTAATAATTTCTCTGAATTTGAACATATGTTTTCAGATCCTGGATTTCTTTCAGATGATTTTAGTATATTGCCATTCATTAAGTGAAGAACCCAGGTTAAGCGTCCCTTAATCTTTCCAAACTGACACTCTGTAGGTACCCATTGGGCACTTGCCATCCATTGCTTAAGAACTCAATTGCCAAGACTCCCATATTAACTTTTTCCACTATTTACTAGTATCTTCCTTTTCTAGTTTTAAAACAAGTATCTAATTTTCTAAAGTTATAAATGTATCCTTTTAAAAGCATTACAATCATGAAATATGCATCTCAGAAGATTACAATGGCTAGAATCCAGCTTTATTTAACATATGAAAAAGTGTATTTCATTTGTAATATTTTTAACCATTCTTTTGTTACCTACTTCTCTCATATCAAACTCTTAACACTAAGCCATGATCAATTGCATACTATTGAGCATGTACTATGAGTCTTTTCTATTCTAAGAGGTGGTAGGTATGAGGTATGATGCTAACATGTTGCAATTAAATTTTTTTTTTTTTTTTTTTGAGATGGAGTCTCACTCTGTTGCCAGGCTGGAGTGCAGTAGTTTGACCTCAGCTCACTGAAACCTCCGCCTCCCATGTTCAAGAGATTCTCTTGCCTCCGTCTCCTGAGTAGCTGAGATTCCAGGTGCATGTCACCACACCCAGCTAATTTTTGTATTTTTAGTAGAGATGGGGTTTCACGATGTTGGCCAGGATGGTCTCAATCTCCTGACCTCATGATCCTGCCTCAGCCTCCCAAAATTTTTACATAAATACAATAAGAGTTGTATAGCAAAATTTGAGCTGAACTTTCAAAGTGGTCACTCTGAGGAAGTATATATTTAATACAATGATGTGATGTTCCACTTTATGAATTTATTTTATAAGAGCTCTGGAACCTGTGGCTCGATGTTTTATGTATATATTCTCAGGGATGGTAAATCTTTGTCTTTTGATGATTTTTTTATTGAGAAAGAGTTTTAACTCTTTCTCCATGTTGGTCAGGCTTGTCTCGAACTCCTGACCTCAGGTGATCCTCTCACCTCAGCCTCTCAAAGTCCTGGGGTTATAGGCATGAGCTACCACACCCAGTCTCGATGATTTTTTTTTTTTTTTTGAGATGGAGTTTCGCTCTTGTTGCCCAGGCTGGAGTGCAATGGCGCGATCTCGGGTCACCGCAACCTCCGCCTCCTGGGTTCAGGCAATTCTCCTGCCTCAGCCTCCTGAGTAGCTGGGACTACAGACACGCGCCACCATGCCCAGCTAATTTTTTGTAGTTTTAGTAGAGACGGGGTTTCACCATGTTGACCAGGATGGTCTCAATCTCTTGACCTCGTGATCCACCCGCCTCGGCCTCCCAAAGTGCTGGGATTACAGGCTTGAGCCACCGCGCCCGGCCCTCGATGATTTATTTTAATGAAGAGTTGGTTTGGAAACAATTTTAATGAACTGCATGGGTAATTAAATTGGATAATCCCACATCTGATCAAACAACAGAAATGTAATAGTAAAAAACAATAGTATTTCCTTATATTCATCAAACTGGATCATTCCTTAAAGGAGCATTTAAAACACTGAAAGATGACAGCCTTTTTTTCAAGCATAAAATCTTGAAAAGTAACTATTTTAAGATATGTACTAATTATTTTACAATCATTTCTACATGTGGTCATGTAGTGCATGCAGTTGAGGAACATGCGGTCTTTTTTTTTTTTTTTTTTTTTTTTGAGACGGAGTTTTGCTCTTGTTACCCAGGCTGGAGTGCAGTGGCGTGATCTCGGCTCACCGCAACCTCCGTCTCCTGGGTTCAGGCAGTTCTCCTGCCTCAGCCTCCTGAGTAGCTGGGATTACAGGCACGTGCCACCATGCCGAGCTAATTTTTTGTATTTTTAGTAGAGACGGGGTTTCACCATGTTGACCAGGATGGTCTTGATCTCTTGACCTCGTGATCCACCCGCCTTGGCCTCCCAAAGTGCTGGGATTACAGGCTTGAGCCACCGTGCCCGGCGGAACATGCAGTCTTAATAGAGTAACATGAAAAGTTAAAGAACAAAATACAGTGTTAATTGGTAACTGTCCAAAGTGCCCTAGAGGCAAAGGAAGGTAAAGAAAAGGCTTCATAACAAAAACATCAATGTACATCATCATCATCTTTATTAAGAGCTAAAGTTTATGTAGGTTTTGTAAAGCCTTCTGTTTACATTATCTCTAGTAATTCAGCCTAAAATTCTTATAAACAAACAAATATTTTTGGTCCATTCCCCACAGAAGAAAGCTAGGCACAAAAGGTGAAAAGGTTTGTCTTGTAGCATATATACTATGACAAATAGATATGGAAATCCAGACCCTCCAGCTCTGAACCCAGGCCTCTTTGCATTCATTTCTGGGTCACAGGTACCTGCATAATGATTGCTGACTCCCACTCCATATCTCCCTTTTCTCTTCATTTTTAATTTTAAAAACCACTGTAGTCTTCTGAGTATGAGAACATTAGTGCAACAGAGACATGGAGGGGAGTGTGAAGGACATAAAAATATATGAATAAATGTTGTGAACTTATCCTGTTATAAATGTGAAATAAATTCAGGTCTGCCCATAGAGGCAGGATTCAGGACAAACTGCATTGTGTAGGTTGCCTGATGTTTTTATATGGATGAAATCAAATCAGAATTAAGACAAAGGGCAAACTAGAGGTAGAAAAGAAATAGTAAAAACTTATAACCTATAGCCTAAAGGGTATGTGTTGGGGGACTGGCAAGAGGGAAAAGCACCTATATGCGGAAGTGGAGAGAAATTTTACAATGTTGATGATTGGGAAGAGCTTGTGGACTACAGACATACTTCAGAGATCTTGCAGATTCAATTCCAGACCACTGCAATAAAGCAAGTATCACAATAAAGCAAGTTACACAAATTTTTTGGTCTCCCGGTGCATATTGAAGTTATGTTTACACTCTACTCATCTATTATATGTTCAATAACATTATGAATAAACAAATAAGGTACTTAACTTAAAAATACTTTATTGCCTAAAAAAAAACAAGCATCAGAGCCTTCAGCAAGTTGTACTCTTTTTGCTGGTGGAGGGTCTTGCCTCCATGTTGATGGCTGCTGACTGATCATGGTAGTGGTTACTGAAGACTGGGGTGGCTGTGGCAATTTCTTAAAATAAGATAACAATGAACTTTGCCACATTGGTGGACTCTTTCTTTCACAAGACTTCTCTTTAACAGATGATCCTGTTTGATAGCATTTTACTCACCGTTAGACTTTAAAAATTGGAGTCAATCCTTTCGAACCCTGCTGCTGCTTTATCAACTATGTATATATAATATTCTAAATCCACTGTTGTCAGTTCAGCAATGTTCATAGCATCTTCACCAGGAATAGATTTATCTAAGAAATCACTTTCTTTGCTCATCCATAAGAAGCAAATCCTTATGCCTTCAGCTTTTATCATGAGGTTACAGTAATTCAGTCACATCTTCAGGCTCCACTTCTAATTCTAGTTTTCTTGTTATTTATACCACATCCACAGTTACTTGCTCCACTGACGTCTTGAACCCCTAAATTCATCCATGAGGATTACAACCAACTACTTCCAAACTCCCATTAATGCTGATATTTTGACCTGCTCCTATAATCATGAATATGCTTAATGTAATCTAGAAGGATAAATTCTTTCCAGAGCTTTTCAATTTACTTTGCTTATATTCATAAGAACAATCACAATCTATGGTAGCTATAGCCTTACAAAATATTAATATACCTCTAGACTTGAAAGCCAAAATTACTTCTTGATCATGGACTGCAGAATGGATGTTGTGTGAGTAGGCGTTAAAAAAACATTAATCTCCTTGTACGTCTCTAGCAGAGCTACTGGGTGACAAGGCACGTTCTCAATGGGGATTTTCAGATTGGTAAACTGGTATTGGCTTCAGTAGAAAGTTACCACCTGCATGAGCCCTTAACAAGAGAGTCATCCAGTCCTTTGAAGTTGTAAAACCAGGCATTGCCTTCTTCTCTCTAGCTGTAAAAGCCCTGAAGACATCTTCTTCCCATAGAAGGCTGTTTTTCCCACACTGAAAATCTGTTCTTTAAGTGCAATAATTTTGTTTCGCTTATCATTCATGTGTTCACTGGAGTAGTATTGTTAATTTCCTTCAAGAACGTTTCCATTGCATTTACAATTTAGCTAACTGCTTGGTGCAAGAAGCCTTGCTTTTGGCCTACCTGGTCTTTCGACATGCCTTCCTAAGCTTAATCATTTCTAGCTTCTGATTTAAAGTGAGAGACATCTGGCTCTTCCTTGAACACTTAGAGGTCATTGTGGGGTTATTAATTGGCCTAATTTCGATATTGTTGTGTCTCAGTGAATAGGAAGGATTGAGGAGAAGGAAAGAGACAGGAAAACAGCCAGCAACTAGGGCAGACAAAAGAGACACAATATTTATGGATTAAGTTTGCCGACTTAAATGGGCACAGTTTGTGGCACCCTAAAACAATTACAATGGTGACATCAAAGATCACTGATCATAGATTACCACAGCAGATACAACAATAAGAAACAAGTTTGAAATATTGTGAGAATTATCCAAATATTGCGACACAGAGACATGAAGTGCTGTTGGAAAAATGATGCTGATAGACTTGCCTGTTACAGGGTTGCCACAAACCTTCAATTTGTAAAAAATGCAGTATCTGTGGAGTACAATAAAGTAAAGCACAATAAAAGGAGGTGTGCCTGTAACAACCTGCCCAAGGAGGTTAAGTAGTTAGTGAAAGACAAGGTGTGTCCTAAATGTCAACATTAGTTTCAATGACCATCTAACTCTCCCAGAAGAATAAACATAGGTTATTTTTGTTAAGCAACCACAGCAGCCATAGCCAAGAAAACTAGCAATCCAGAGTGAAGAGCTCCCATACTGAGCCTTGTACTACAATCACAAAACTATAGAATGCTTCTGTTATTGAATACCCACCGGGTGCCCTGCAGGTCACGTTTGTCACATTGTTTAATCCCCACAGCAATCCTATGGGAGTTGCCTAAAGTCACACACTCTTATGGAATATGTCTGACTCCAACACAGCCTGAGGGAATTGTCCCTGCTCTCGAGGGGCTCACAATCTAAGTAGACCAGATGCCTACCCACCACATCTTGCCACTCCACCACTAAGACCTAAACACACACACACACACACACACACACACACACACACACACACACACACCCCACAGAGCCAAAGGCACCTATAAAGCAAAATACCTACATAGAAATACAGTATAAAATGTATAGATTGGGGCCACAAAGGAATGACTGAGTCAGTTACATTAGTTAATTAAAAAAGACTTGCTGGGGGAGCGGACTTAAAGCTGTGTTTTAAAAGACAAAAAGGACAAATATAAGTAAAATGAATCAGGCATTCTCTAAGGAGAATGTAATGGGTAAAGGCACGGAAGCAAGAATGAGCATGCTGTGGATGGGCGATGACAAGCAGCTTTGTTCGACTGAAACAAAGTTTTCTGCAATCCTGACGAATCATTCACGTGAAAAAAAATATTTAGGGACTTAGCTATATGTGCTAATAGGTGAACGTTGTCTTTCTCTGAATACAATTTTGCTGCTTGCTGTAGAGCCATCAGCATCTACTGAGATGACTTAAAAATAATGCTGGGAACCATTACTTGCTCTTTTCAATTCCTTAGTAGTTTTCTCCCTATGGGACCATTTAACTTTCGTCTTTGGGCTCCTGAGTTCTAGCAGCACTCACTCTCTTAGGTCTATAAATACTAGTATTAAACACATACACACACACAAACTTTCTATTTCCTTAAGAGGGGAATACAATCTTTATTTTTAGTTGAAATGTATTATTGTGCATTTTTCTGAGATTCTTTCCCAACAAAAGACCACAACTATTGGTAGTGAAAGAATATTTTGTTGTTCAGCATGTGGAAACTTGTTTTTGTAAGACACTTGAATGCATTGCTAAAGAAATATGATTGCTTTGCTTTGCTGCCTGTTATTTTTATAGACCATTTATTCGTGATACTAAGAGCTTTAAACAATAAATGAATACAATTCCAACCCCCCATAATCTCCTCTGGGGAGGAAGCGGGGTCTGGATGTTAAACTATACCAGATGATGGAATGACAGGAACTCTGGGCCTGCTTCCTGGTTTCAACGTGTCTCAATTATGTTCATTCCCTGTGCCTCAGTTTCTTTATTAAATGGAGATAGCCATTCTCACCTCACAGTAAATGCTTAAAAAATATGTTCAAAGCCCCTGCAAATTATAAATATAGGCTTGAAAGTACTCACTCCTATTTCTGATAAAAACCACAATATCTATGTGACACAATAAGAAAAGTCACCAGAATAGAGAATTGATGATTCCCAACAGACTTCTTAGATGGTGACAAAAATGCCACTTAAAATTGCATTGATTTGCTCACCCCTGTAATCCTAGCACTTGGGGCGGCTGAGGTGGGTGGATTACATGAGTTCAGGAGTTCGAGACCATCCTGGTCAACATGGTGAAACGCTGTCTCTACTAAAAATACAAAACTTAGCTAGACGTGGTGGAGGGCACCTGTAAACCCAGCTACTTGGGAGGCTGAAGCTGGAGAATCGCTTGAACCCAGGGAGGTGAAGGTTGCAGTGGGCCAAGATTGCACCACTGCACTCTAGCCTGGGCAACATAAGTGAAACTCCTTCTCAAAAAAGAAAAAAAAAAAAGCATTAATTTATATGTGGCCTAATTCTGAGGGAGAGATTCATAGTTTTGACCTTTGAATGCCTTGCCTAGGCTTCTGAATGTATGCATATTTCTTTAGATAGTGCTTTTAATATCATCTATGCTGAGGGGCCAGGTGATTTCCTCCCAAATTTCAAACCTGTCAAATAATTATACCTTTGTAAAGTGCAGTAATAATGAATTCATTAAAAAAACCATTTAAAAATATAGACATACAAAATTAAAGCTTAAATTTATTATTATATTCAACAGACCTAAAATTATTCTGTCAAGTTCTATACATTTCTTTTTTTTACCTCCAGGAGGTGAAGGGAAGGAAGGGAGGGAAGAGGTGGGCGAGTGCGCTAGGGAGTCTCAAAATTCTATATGTTTTTAAATACTCAATGGGTACACAGCTCATCATTGAACAAAAATGAACAATTCTGAGTTTGGCACCAGTGTGTAGACGGACCATACTTTGAGTAGGTCCACCCTCCCTGAACTCTCTTTCCATCATTCCCTCCTGTACTTTACCCCAAAATATTCTTCATACTGATGGCATAGTTCATTGACTATGCATAGAGGAGGGTGCAAGACCAGGATATGGTTAGTGTTGGGAATTTAGAGAGATGTCATCTTTTCTCTGAGCATCTAGAGCATCTCCTCAGCTTTGTGTCTTCATCTCAAGTCCGGAAATAATCTGAGTAGTTCCTCAATCACTGGGAATGGGCATAGTCTTCCAGTAAAGAAAGCTAAGTAGTCTAGGCTTGTCCATACAACTCCACAGTTGCATATCACTCCCAGGCTAAATAGGGGAAGTTACTGAGATTTGCCAAGGAATGCCAGGTCCTCCATGCCCCAATCTCTGGTCCAGAGACAGGGGAACCCAAGAGAGTTGCGGACTACAGAAAATCCTTCCTAGCCTTTGTTTTGGTGACCTCTGCCACCTCCACAAATGACATTTGCCTCCTCCAAAAATGCTTCCAAGTAGCCATCCTTATCCTTTGGCAACATTTTTCTCTAATGACGGTATTCCTGTGATATCAGATAAATAGAAAATAAAGAAGAATGACCAAAGGGTATCCATCTTCATAATTTTAAAGCTAAAAGAAAATAACCTCTGGAAGCTTCAAGCCCTCCCCCGCCAGGATGTAATGATGATGTAAAGAGGTCACCCACTTTGGACTTCTGCCTTTATATAGAGCTATAATTAAATTAAGGATTATTTGTCTAGAGTCTGAAAAAGAGAGAGATCTAGGCCGGGCGTGGTGGCACCTGTAATCCCAACACTTTGGGAGGCTGAGGCGGGTGGATCATCTGAGGTCAGGAGTTTGAGATCAGCCTGGCCAACATGGGGAAATCCTATCTCTATTAAAAATTCCAAAATTAGCTAGGCGTGGTGGCCCACACCTGTAATACCAGCTACTTGGGAGGCTGAGGCAGGAGAATCTCTTGTACTCAGGAGGCAGAGTTTGCAGTGAGCTGAGATCACGCCACTGCACTCCAGCCTGGGTGACAGAGCAAGACTCCGTCTCAATACAAAAAAAAAAAAAAAAAAAGAGGGAGATTTAGAGATCCCCTGAGAGACATAAGAAACCATGAGTATGTGTGAATTTTTCTGTAAAATGGGACCCTAGTTTTAGATTTTTAAAAGAGCTCTGTTTTTTTTTTTTTTTTTTAACAGTTTAAGACTTCTCATTTAAACAATCCCAAATGGAAGAGTAGCTCTCTGTGGTTTTGACTTAAATTCTCTATAGTGCCAGACTCAAGCCTTATTTAATATTTCCTCTTCATCTAACCCTATTTTCTTCAAATTAACTTTGTAATCTATACTGTGAAGCACTGTAGACATTTAAAGAGAATTAGAATAGAGTAAAAAATAATCACTAGTGTCTTGTACACAGTAAGGGTAAGTACTATCTTTTGTTTTGTTTTGTTTTGTTTTTGTTTTTTTGAGGCGGAGTCTTGCTCTGTCTTCCAGTCTGGAATGCAGTGGCATGATCTCAGCTCACTGCAGCCTCTGCCTCCTGGGTTCCAGCGATTCTCCTGCCTCAGCCTCCTGGGTAGCTGGGATTACAGGTGCATGCCACCATGCCCAGCTAACTTTTGTGTTTTTAGTAGAGGCAGGGTTTTACCATATCGGCCAGGTTGGTCTCAAACTCCTGACCTCAGGTGATCCGCTGCCTCAGTCTCTCAAAGTGTTGGGATTACAGGTGTGAGCCACCGCACCCGGTTGGTAAGTACTATCTTATGACGCATTTTTCATGTGTGTATGTATACTGCGTCTTGACATAAAGTGAATTTTTTACTTGGGTTGGGGCCAAACATGGTTGAAAGCTATTGATGTGGGGCTTTAGTTCTCAGACTTGAATGGTGTACAAGAGTCACCTGGGCAATGAACTAAAATACAGATTCTCTGGCCCTGTCTGCAGAACCTGCTTATGAGAAATCTGCATGTTTACAAGCTTCTTTGTTGAATCTGACACAGGTAGGTTGTGAACACACTGGGATAAACATTTACCTGGAAGCACCGATTGAGAGCACAGGATTGGGAATTGCACAGATCAGAACCAGAAGGCTAATTCTGGTGGGTTTAGGATCTTCGCAAATTACTGTGTGAGCCCATTTTCTAATCTGTGAAATGGCAATCTATGTCCTATGCATAGAGTAGTTGTATATATTACAGGAAATAGCCCCATACAGGCTGTACTAGGTCTACATGTTACGCAGACCTAGTGCAAATGAAAATGCAGGGCCCCCTTTGCAAAAATTATCCAGAATTTAAAGATGGCAACAGCAGAGCATTAAATCAAGTGCAGGCCTTTCTGAGCCCAGCAACTTCACAGGTGCACACTCATAACACCAGATCTGTGAACGTAAAGTATCTAATTCGGTGCTTAATGTGTAGAAAGCATGCAAGAAAAGCACAGCATTATCTAGCTAGACCATATATCAGTATAAATATGAGACGATCTATATAAAAGCATTTAAAACAAAAGCACACAACTATAAATAGACCAAGGAATTAGTAAGAGGATGGAAGATAACTACAATGATGCTGATAGGAGCTGACCTCAACTTTCTTAATTAGGATCAGGGATGCTTTGTTCTACAGTTGTGTTTTTGAAGGAAGAAGAACCATTGTGCAAGTCCAAGTACTGAATTGTTTCTGGCAGGTCCAAGGTGTGCCATGTCCTCCTGTGCCCTGCAGGGACGGTCACAGTGGGATAAGCCTCCACTCCCTTTCAGCATCAGTGCCCTGAGGGTGAGGCAAAAGCAACCTCCTGCCCCCTCCCCTCTTGGAAAGCCTCCCAGGAACTTCTCCGCAGCCTCATGAAAGCCCACTCTCTTTATCAATCAGTACAGGTTAAATAAAGTGTTTTCAAGATCTAAGAATAATTCTCAGAACTTCATGTCAAGTGGAAATCAAGTATTATTAACATCAGTTCAGAGAGGGAAAAACAACATGTAGAAAAACTCATTCACTCTCTGGGCAACTTATCTACATATCTCGTTGGTTACTTCTGTGCCCTCAACTCTCCAAATTACATTCCCATCAAGGCCATTCATCCTTTACCTACCCTTGGCAAAATTAAGCACACTTCTAATATAACCTCAAATGGGCTCAAAACCAAAGTTGGCATCATTGTCTCTCATAATGGCTTCTCTTCTTGACATTCCATTTTGGTGCAGTACTGCAGACCAAGACCTTGGGGTTTTCTGTAGTTTATCTCTATATACATACACCTCTCATATCTAAGACACACTGTTTTGGATTATAGTTATTTGTGTGCTCCTCGGTTGCCCCTACTGGATTCCAATGCCCAGAGAGCAGGAACAGTGACTCAGTCTTTTATGCATGCTGTGTCAGCAACCAGATCTGTCTCGTTCTCCACTTACTTAATGATAGAGAGTAGAGGGGGCTTGCAGCAAGCCCTCGGTATATTTCAGCATCAGTTTGGACTTTCTTGTTTGTTGCATGCTTGGGCTACCAAATATAGCTCCAGTCATCTGGTGACTGCTATGTCCAATGCTTCCCAACACTTAGGGCCCATGACAAGTATTACAATTAGTAATTCTTTTGTTCCTATTAAAAAATATTTGCCTGTGATGGGGTTGAGGTGTATAGGACTTCCTCTTATTCCATGAAGTAACAAGGTGACACTTAATTTGAAGGTACATAAATTTAAGTATCTTGAATCATTTCATATGTTTTTTTAAAAAATATCATAATACCTTAGAAGGCTCTGGAATAGCAATCAATAGGCTTAAGAATAGTGTATCAATCAATCTAACCTGCTAGGTCAGGTTCTGATATGCTAGGCATTAGAAGGCATAACTCTTGACATCAAGCATCTTAAAACTGAGTTGAAGATACTGTCTATGAAATTAGATACAAAGAGTACTAATACTGTACAACTGGCTATACCTTTCAAAGATGGATATAAAATTATAAGGTTAAAGTGTGCATTAGTGACTGAAAGAAGGCTTCAAGCTCCTTGACTTGAGCGTTGAAGGATAAGAAGGGTTTGGATGGATAGAATGGTGACATAAATTACTCTTTAGGGGAAAGAGCAAGTAGTAAGCCAGATAAGCCTGACTTAAGCATGGATGGGAGATTAGGAAGGAAATCAGCTTGTCTCTAGATAGGAGTTATATTTGGGAACAGCAAGTACCTGAGTTTGTATATTAGGTCAGCCAGGAACATTAGTCTTGAAATAATAAAAGGACTTTGAAATTAATTTGATAGGCAATAGAAAACGATTGCAAACTGTTTCCAAGAAAGTGAGAGAAAAGGTTTGGGCATATGAATCTATCATTGGTGCATAAAGTTATTAGGGAGGATGAGGATTATGGGGTGGTAAGGGGGACAGAGGTTCTGCTATAATCCATATGTGAGGTCCTGAGAAGCCAGACAGTCGTAGAGGTAGTAGAGCAGGGGAGAAACAAGAGGAAAGAATCTAGAAAAGAGTTAATTCAGTTCACAAATACTCACTGAGTACTTACGAAACACAAGAGTTTCTGCTATGTTTGGCAGAATCAATGGAGAATAAGACACACAAACCCCTGACGTGCTAATATTTGCCTTCTAGGGGTGGCTAGACAATGAAAGAAGCAGGCAGCTACAGCAAAGAGTCATAGGGATTCTGATGGGACAATTGGGAGTATTCTCCTTGGACACATACAAAATGATTCCCAGCCCTACTGGGACAAGGGGAGCGGTGGAGAGTCTGGGAAGATAGCTAAATAAAATAACATGTAAGAGGATGGGGTTGAAGAAAGAAAAGTATTTTGGGCATTCTATAAAATGGGGGAAAATGTCATATACCCAAGAAAGTACACACAGAAAACAAACATACCTTAGAAACAGCTCTCAATCTTCAAATCATTTCTACTTGACAAATGGCAAAGCCTTGGATTTCAGACTTCCTTTTGGATTTGAAGATAATGGAAACTGATCAGGTTTGTAGTCTGCTTTTTTTTTTTTTTTCCTGGAAACACATAATCTTAAAGCATAGGAGGAAGGTGTCAAGATCCTTGCTCTAGGCAGCTGCTGGCTGAAACAAGAGCATGATATACTTCAAAGTATGTAGAGAGACAAACAAGGCTTTGGAGAAAAAGACATGCCTGTTTTTAAAAAATATCTGCAATGATACTCTATTATCTGCTTAAGTCTGGATACCGAGGTTGTTTCTCTAGTTACAAAGACTCACTTGGAATGGCAAATGGCAGGATGGATGCACCATCCTGTGCACTCATGAGCTTAGTGATGGAGGTGCAGGTAGAGTACACAAAACAAGCCCATGAACCACTAGAACTGACGATGGCTTCCTTCTTTAATAAAGAAAATGCTGGAAGAGAAGCAGGTTGGGGGCGGGGAAAATAATTGTTCGCTTAACACAATGAGTCTGAGGTGCCTATGGGACATGCAGATGGAGATATCCAATTTGCAGGTGAATCTGAGCTCAGAGGAGAGGTCAAGATGTCCTATGTACTGAATACTTTCCTTTAAAAGAAGAAAAGACCTGAAGGGAATATTGGAAAATGTTAACATCTGTTAAGTCTTTCTAGTGGAGATTAGGAGGAGTTTGAATCACCTAAGAACCATCTTCTTGAGCTAATATTTTTGCATAATTATCTTTTTATTAAATGAAGTATTTCAAACAAAGAACTATTCAGGGAATCACTTAACAAACACACCTATCAATCAACAGCAGCCCTAAGAATATAAATCAATTTACCCAGAAACCACAAAGGCCAGTAGACAAAAACTTCCACTCATCCACGTCTCTCCCACCTTGTGTCCCATCCTCTGTGCCTCAGCCCCCTTCCCGTTTTGTCATGCGCTTCCCTCGGTTCTTACTTTCCCATTTTCTCAGCCATTATTCATCATCTCTGGCTGGTATAGACCTTACAAGATATGACCTTGTCCTTCCACATGATTAAGTTCATTACATCTTCCTGTGTAGCACCCCAACTTTCCATAGCCCATGATGGAGCCTCGGAAAAGGATGGTGACTTGTCTCCACAGGGTCATATACTAGGTGCTTCCTCCTTTTCACCCTAAAGAATATCTGGCCTCCAAAAACAATTTATAGGTACCAACAGTTCTCCCAGCTGAAAGCACTGCACTCCTAACCAAATATCGTTCTGCAGCTCTCTTGCAAGGCTCTCCACACTCAGCTTGCTCTTATAATTTTGCTTGTCACCTGTTTTCCTCCTTAGTTTCAAACCTGTGTTGAAATCATTCATTTTTGTCAATATAAAACCCCTCAACATAAAAAATCTGTGGTAAATATTTTAATCCTTCAAGGGCAGGAACAATGTGATGTAGCAATTGAATATTCAATTTAGAAGTCTACATTTTAATCCCTGTTCAACTTTAAAATAACTTTTCTTGACTTTCCATCCTAACCAACCTTGAATACCCAACTTCTTCCTGAAAGCTTCTCTGGCTATTCTAATTCACTTTATTTTTTCCCTTTTCCCAATGACCACAGTATAGCCATCTCTCAGTATACTGGGGGGATTGATTCTGGGACCCTCTATGAATACCAAAATCCACAGATGCTCAAGTCTTTTGTATAAAATGGCATAGTATTTGCCTATAGCCTATACACATTTTCCTGTATATTTTAAATCATCTCTAGATTACTTTAAATACCTAATACTATGTAAATGCTATGTAAAGAGTCATTATACTGTATTTTTATGTGTATTCTTTTTATTGCTGTATAGTTACTTTTTAATTTTTTTCCAAACATTTTTGATCTGCAGTTGTTTGAATCTGCAGATGTGGAAACTGCAGATATGGAGGATCAATTCTATTTACATCAAACCAACACAATAGAAATTAATCCAATCACGTACTTGCTTATGTAGCAATAAAGCTACTTCACCTGCTGCATCCCTTCCAGGTGCTAGCATAATGTGAATCAAGTTGTAGTTTGGTTGGAGTAAATATTAATCCATGCTGATACACATGTTGGGAGTGGAGAGAAGAAAAATCAGGTCTGATAAAGGCCAGCTAGAAAGCCAGGTTTTTTTTGTTTTTTTTTTTGAGACAGAGCTTCACTTTTATTGCTCAGGCTGGAGTGCAGTGGAATGATCTCGACTCACTGCAACCTCTACCTCCAGGGTTCAAGCGATTCTCCTGCTTCAGCCTCCCAAGTAGCTGGGATTACAGGTGTGCACCACCACACCTGGCTAACTGTGTATTTTTAGTAGAGATGGGGTTTCAGGAGCTTGAGGTCAGCCAGGAAGGCATGCTTTTATGTGGGATCCAGGGAGTGACTAGACAGTTGCTGTGTCCTCACCAACCTGCCCATGCATCTCACTGCCACAATATACCTTGGAATGTCACTATACTATGTATGTATACTGGGTCATCTGTTCCTCGGGAGAAAGCACAGACAGAAACATGAAAAGGGAAGTGTAGCACTCTATGTACACTCACCGACAAGTTTCCTTAAAGATGTAACATTTTACAGAATATCTCCAAAGGGGTCTCACTTCTCACAGCATAAACTGTCATAAAACATGCAAGTAGCTGTATCTGTTTCCTAATGAAATTTATTTTTATCCCTTCCCTGGGGCCTCACGATTACTTCAGTAAGAGGAAATATGAATTCAAGTGGAAGCAGGGGAACTGCAGATGATCTGTCTGCCTGTTAGGATAGAGTGAGGAGTGGGATTTATATAAATAGGATGGATAGCAGATAAAGAGATAGATTGATAGATAGACAAACAATGTATTGAGCATGTACTCTGTACCAGGTACTGTGTTAAATCCATTACAAAGATTATCCCATAAGGTAGTTGGACTATTACTCTATTTTAGAGACAGTGAAACTGAGGATCGTAGAATTTAAGTAACTTGCCCAAGGTCAACACCTAGAAAGTTGTAGAGTCAGGGTTTGTCACCAAATCTGATTCCAGACCCCAAATTCTCAACCCTTAATGCATAATGTTCTGAATATAAAAAGGAAGTTCAAGCCTACCAAACCCTTTCTGTGTCTTTACTTTATCATTAGTAAAATGCCTGTGAATCCCTGGAAAGTTTCTTCTCAAGGATGTTTCTGCATACAAAATTTGGTCACTGGAATGGGCTGTGAAGAAACGATCTCTAATGTCGTCTCCAACTATAAGATTATCCTAAAAATTTACTGCTTGAGTAAAGCAAGTTTTATTTTAATCCACTTTAAAATGAAGGGAAGGCTGGGCGCAGTGGTTCACCTCTGTAATCCCAGCACTTTGGGAGGCTGAGGTGGGCAGATCACTTGAGGCCAGGAGTTGGAGACCAGTCTGGCCAACATGGCAAAAATTCATCTCTATTAAAAATACAAAAATTAGCCGGGTGTGGTGTCATTCACCTGAAGTCCCAGCTGCTCAGGAGGTTAAGGTGGGAGAATCACTTGAACCCAGAGCAAAAGTTTCAGTGAGCCAAGATCACGCCACTGCACTTTAGCCTAGGTGACAGAAAGAGACCCTGTCTAAACAAATACAATAAAATAAAAACTGAAGGGGAAGATAGATATTATCCCTCTGGGGTTAATTTTTGAGTACTAAGTAGTTAGAAGTTTGTTCAAAGCACTTCAAGAAAAGATATGGCCAAATTGTTGTGTTCAGAAGACTATTTTAACCATGTCTCTTTCCACCCATCCCTAACACCCAAACATGCATATTCATCAGCTAATTTCATTTTCTCCTTCAAAATCTCTGCTCAAGGATTTTCTTCTCCAAGAATCCCTCACTGCCGGCGCCCCTCAGCAGGATCTCATCCATGTCCATTGGGTCCATGTCTTGTTATGGGATTTATTACATTGTCCTGTCATGGATTTTCGTGTTAGTCTCTCCTGCTAAACTGCATGTGTCTTAGGGATTGCGATCATGCCATCTGTGTATAGTAGTTTCCAGTCTAGAGCACGGCACTGACAAGACACTTAATATATGCTAGCAATAAAGTAATATGCCATAACAATATAGAGCCTCTAAGTCTGAGGACAGAACCCTTATCTTTACTGTGGGGAGCTACTGGCTGAAGCCAGCTCAAGACACCTTTTCAACCAATGTGTAAACAGCAACAGCCTGTTTAAGAGCCCAGGGCAATCAGTTAAATCCCCAGTTGCAAACCTTTATGGTTTTCAGGGTAAAAGACCTCAGAGACAACTGTTCTCACTTGTCATTTCAAATATTTAAAGTCACCATTCCCTGGAGCGCCTGCTGTTGACAGGCACCATGGTGAACTTCTCTGGGTCTTTTCACCTGTCGGAGAGGTCTGAGGACAGAAGGGTTTAAGAAAGGAGCATGGCCTTGTTTTTTAAGCATGGCCTTGTTTTTCTCTACACTCTTACACAAGGTTTTCTTGCCACATTTTTTTAATGTATAGATTTTAGTCTATGGTTATATGAGTGGTTTTACTGGATGAAGAATTCAGGTTTTCTGACCCCAGACAGCTATTTCTATCAGTTGATTCCAAGTCTTTCATCAGAATGAACTCAAGTCTCACCTCCTCCAAGAAGTCTTCAGTGACCTGCTCCCCCAGTCACATGTAAGTGCCCTCCTCTGTGTGCTCAGTGCCCTGTGTGTGCTTCTAATGTGGCACATATTACCCTGGTCAGAAGAGGGGCTCATTAATTTGTCTGTTTTCTACCAGGTTGTTTGCTGCAGTGAACTGAAACCACGTCTTATATCCCAGTGCCTCAAATCGTGCCACACAAACAGACTCTTACATTGCTTCTCTCCCTGTTTCTTCCTGGTTGGGGAGGGGAAGGAGTAAATATTCTTTGATGGTTTGTGCTTTTCATGAGGTCCATTTTTGTACTCCCATTGCTACAGGGAGCAGGGAGGAAGATTTCAGTGTGGTTTACTATGTTAAGATCAAGACTAATGATAAAGGTTGCCTACATAAGCTCCAGAAGCCCTTCCAGCTCCCAAAATCTAAAACGTAATTTCATTCAATGCCATCTTTTCTCCCTCCTGCACAAAGCCCTGCTTCCTGCTCAACCAACATTAGAGAAAACAGGGACTGAGCAGCCATCTGAAGGCTGATGTTATAAACACTCCCTGGGACTTCATAACAGTCAGGAGGGCTGAACTGCTGTCGATTCAAAGACCAGTCCAGCTGCTATCCTGGGATGAGGGATCACAGGGAGAAGATGCTGAAACAACTGTTATAGATTTTACTGGCAGTGGCTTTCGACAGACTGGAATGGAAACGATAATTGGTGAAGACGTCTTAGAGGTCACTAGTGAGTACGAGAAAGCTCTCTGGCTTTCATTAACAGCAGCCTCTGCCTGAACTGGATAATAACCTTGAAGATGGTAGCTTGAAAGGTGAATTCACATGGGGGGAAAGTCTGGGGCCACTTCTAAGCAGCAGCTTATAGCCTTTCAGAAACAAATGCTGTAATGAGTCAAGTATTTCTCTTTAGAAGATTTTTTGCTACCAATTCAGGTAGCCAAATAACTGTACCCCTGTTTTATCAGAAAACAAACCTTCTAAATTAACAAATAAGCTAAAGTCGTTAGTATTTTCAGTAACAAACATATGTTTTTTAGTGACATAAAGAGAAGATAAAGAAGTTAGCTTTTTCCTTCCTGGCTGCAAATGACCTTAAAAGATACTGTTAAATAATAAATGTCCATTAACTAGTCTTGAAATAATTGCATTTAAACCAATTTTATGATCATATAGAACCACATTTTACATTATAGTGCAGCAAAATAAAAGTGCTCTATATTGCAGGTATTGGGCAGTAATAGAGGCTGTCTTGTGAGAGGATTAATATTCAGGGCCTCCGAAGACTCCAAGTGCCCCCAGATGTGATATCACCAGCTTATGGCATCAGTCTCCTTTTCTCCCATTGCAAGATGAACGAGGGAACAAGGAACCAAATCATAAAAGAGAAAACGTTGCTCGAAATGTCATTCTTTTTAAAGGCAAATAAGTACACAAAAATTAGCCAGGTATGGTGGCTAGTCCCAGCTACCTTTGGGGGGCTGAGGCAGGAGGATTGCTTGAACCCAGGAGGTCAAGGTTACAGTGAGTGGAGACTGCACCACTGCACTCCAGCCTGAGTGACAAAGTGAGACCCTGTCTCAAAATGAACAAACAAACAAAGGCAAATAAGTGGCTTAACAGAATAGGAGGTTCTTTCTGTAGCCTCCACCACAAATGCAGGTTACTTTCTCTCACTGATTAATTGTCACCTGAGAATGTAGAGGAAATCTGGTAATATTTACTAACATTCTAGAGTGACTAAGGAAATAAGCTGCAGAAATGCAGGACGTCATTTTGTCACTGGTTGGTTAGTTAGCATATTCTCTTTGCACATGATCTACAATGTAAGTCATCATCATTATTATCTGGGGTTTTATGTTCACATCAAAGTTTTCTAATACGGTGGTGGTGCCTAGGAGGGAGAACTACATAGAGAAGCCTGCCCTTCTCCTTCACTTCTGCACTTTGTAAAGGGAGAGAGGGAAGAAAGGAAAAAGTGAGAGAGATTTTCTTCTCAGAATGAAAAAATTGTATTATTGGTATCCTGTAAAAGAGTTCTTATACTCTTGGAGGAAACACACACAAAAAAAACTTCAGTGAGAAGCTTCATATATTGTGATACCATAGACAAAAAAGAGTTCAAAGTGAAGAACTTATGGCAGACATAGCCATAGAAGAACACAATTTTAAATATATCACGTGCCTAGGTAATAGCTCAGGTGGGTACAGAGTCTGCCTGCCCGTTAATGGATTAACATGAGGCCAAATGTTTCCTGTGCATCCTCTTATGCCACACAGGATGAAGGCACACTCTATACAAATGGTACAAATGCTTTGGAAGGAAAAATGCTCCTTGCTTTAATAAGGATGGCCTTCCCACCTTGGTCAGTAATTCCAAACCCTCTAATGCAGTCAGGGAATGTGGATGATCAGCGAGTGGTCAAGAAGATCAAATTCATCAGTAGCTTTCTCTTTCGTTTTTTCTAGCTGCCCCCACCCCATCCCTACAGACTTATAGGAGTCCAGAACAAGTCGTGGAGTTGTACTCCTTAATTCTTATTATAATTTCAAGAATGGGGCTTTCAATAATGACAATAAAACACTGATAAACTGATAAACAAGTTGTTTGGCATTACTTTAAGGCAGCACCATGAATGAGTGGCATTTGGCCATGTGTGTGTTAGGGCCTGGGTTGATGAGGGTAAAGAACAGAAACACCCCCCACCCCACCCTCATCCTGTACACCTACCACCTACCCACCGGGTTGGATATAAAGGGAACAGATGGGGTGAGATGCACCCATCCTGAAACACTACTCTCTCCAAATCAGCACAAGTCCCCATGCTGGCCCTCATCTATGCTGGCAGGAGCTAAAATGGTTATAACCACTCAGCAAATCAGCACTGTATTAGGCCATTCCTGCATTTCTATAAAACAATACTTAGAGACTGAGTAATGTATAAAGAAAAGAGGTTTAATTGGCTCATGGTTCTGCAGGCTGTACAGAAAGCACAGCACCAGGATTTGCTTCTGCAGAGGCCTCTGGAAGTTTACAATCATGGCAGAAGGTAAAGGAGGAGCAGGTGTCTTACATGGCAAGAATGGGAGCGAGAAACAGGGGAGGTGCCACACACTTTTAAACAACCAGATCTTGCAAGAACTCACTCACTATTGCAAGGATAGCACCAAGAGGATGACACTAAACCGTTCATGAGAAATCCACCCCTAAGATCAAATCACCTCCCACCAGGCCCCACCTCTAACATTGGGGATTACAATTCAACATGAGATTTAGAGGGACATACATCCAAACTATATAAAGCACATTCTTTTTACACAGTAGCACAACTTGAGAAGTCTGTGAAGTATACCCATTCTCATCCTGAGAACCGCAGCTGATGACTGGTTGAAATTCACGCAGTCATCATTGCTGCTTAGGGAGAAAGCCTTGGACTTCTGACTCATAGTGCATCTCCCACATCTATTGGACAAGAGATGATTAGGATGATTATTTGATTTAACTGGGGATATTTGTCAAAAATATAATTTCCTGGGCCTCCCAATGCATAGATCTGATTCAATGTACTTTGAAAAACCTAAGGACAATGACATACACCCCAGGTTAGGAACAGTCTACTATCCAGGAAGACATCATCAGCCTTGAGTAAGAAGTGACCCAGGACAGAGCCAACAAGAACCACAAGTGAGTCAACATCTGCTGGAGCTGCCAGGGTGGCTGGAGCAGCGGACAGGAGGAGGAGGAAGAATAACAGTTACCTAGCCGTGTACCTCAGTCTTCACATCTGAATAATGGAGATAGTAATACTATCTGCCTCATGCAATTGCCGGGAATGTTAAATCAATCAGTCAATATAAAGTACATAGTACAGTGCCTGGCACTTGTATCTTGATAAAGATTAGATGCTGTTGTCTTTATTTGGATCTAAAGCTGCCTGAGTAGAAGCTGGAGAATGAGGCAGGGCTGTTTAATGGGACAAGTCTAAAAGGAACTGGGTGAAGTAGAAAAGGAAACCAGGTTTCTAGCTCCTTTAAATGTCCAGAGAAGAGCTGGAAATTCTGCTATGGCTAATCTTTGAGGATTAGTAATTTGTTAATTCACATTAAAAGGATCAACTTAAGGCAAGGTTATTTAATATCTATAACTTATCCATTTATGTCATTCAAAAAACCTCCAGCATTTGCCAAAAGGAAAAAATGAGAAAAGGAAAATATTTTACCAGTAATTCAGATTTAACTTGGAAGTCCCTGGCTTCATGAACATTCTTTATAAAAACTGCAAAATTCTCAGGACTAATACTTACATTCTGACTTACAATTCAGGCTAGGGAGGTATATTTGTTACCTATTACTGTATAACAAATAATCATAAACCTAGTGGCTTTTAACAACACATATTTATTATCTCACAGTTTCTGTGGACTAAGATCCAAGCGCAGCCTGTACGGGTCCTCTGCTTTAGGGTGTCTCCTAAGGCTGCAATCAAGGTGTCTGCCAGAGCTGGGGTCTTACATGAAGGCTCTGCTAGGGAAGACTCTGCTTCCAAGCTGATGAGGTTGTTGGCAGGATTCATTTCCTTGTTGGCTCTCACCATTCCTTACCATGCAGGCCTCTTTGACATGACAGTTTTCTGATTAAAGCCAGCAGAGGAGAGAGTCTGCTAGCAGGACAGAAGTTACTAAGTTACGTAACCTCATCATAAAAGTGACATCCCATCCCCTTTGCTTTCTCTGCTGGTTAGAAGTAGTCACAAGTTCCACACACATTCAAGGATAGGAGGTTAAACAAGGTCACGAATACCAGAAAGCAGGGCTCATTGAGGTCCCTCTTAGAGTTGGCCTGTCACAGGCAGCATTTCCCACATGGGGCTCCCTGAAGCACTACTGTGCCTCCAGACATTAACTGACAGTTTAGAAAACAAATTGACACATGCTAATTGTTTTTCATCTCAATATTACCTCAGACAGGGAAATCCAAAATATACTCTTATGTAATGACCCCAGATATGCAATAATCTGCCATATCCAAGAACACTTTCCTTGTAAGATTATTGCTTAATATGAGAATGCAAAATGTTTACCGCCTATAGTGATGCATTAAGCAGCATTGATTTCAGGTTGATCTATGTCATTTATTCAGTGTCCACCCCTGTGTGTTATCTATCTTGTCTTACGATTTCAACATAAATGAATATTTAATGTTTCTTTTATATTAAATATTTATGCTACACAAATTCATGCTCCACAGATCTGTGACTCAAAGAAGGACATTTTTAAACAACAATAAAAGAGTGTTGAGATTCTCGAACTGTGTCACAATCAAGCAAAAGTTGAAATACATCAAAATGAGGGTTAAGGCTCTGCTTTCTAAATATGCCTGGGAGTAAGATGAATTATTCCAGAACCATCTAAGTCAATGGTATCAAGATTTTGCAAAATATGTAATTTGGGCTCTCTCTTTCCTTATAACATTCACCATCTCTATGACATGACATTTTTTTGGCTAGGCACAATGGCTCATGCCTGCAATCCCAGCACTTTGGGAGGCCGAGGCGAGTGGATCACCTGAGGTCAGGAGTTCAAGACCAGCCTGGCCAACATGGCAAAACCCTGTCTCTACTAAAAATACAAAGATTAGTCAAGAGTGGTGGTGGGCACATGTAGTCCCAGCTATATGGGAGACTGAAGCAGGAGAATTGCTTGAACCCAGAAGGCAGACGTTGCAGTGAGCTGAGATTGTGCCACTGCACTCCAGCCTGAGTGACAAGAGCGAAACTCTGTCAAAAAAAAAAAAAAAAAAAAAAGACATGGGATTTTTCATTTTACTTTGCAATGAAAGGAAAATGTAGAACATATTAAATCCTGCACTTCAAATTTGGATTTTAATTCAACAATATGTCATTTCCAAAATTAGACACAAAACATTGTTTTTGTTGAAAGGGTTTGTTATTTTTTGATGTCACATTTTACATTAACATGTAAAATAAGATTTTTATGTTTTATTTTAAAATATTCCACTTTTCTAATTTTTGTGTGACAACTTTATAAGGAAGACAACAACTGGTAAACCTTAAATACTATATCCTTTCTCTGGTCACTCCTTCTAAAGAATGTCGTATGTTTTATATTTAGCTCCTTGTACCTTTGTGGTGCTGATGGAATAAAAAGGCAAATTAAAGGCTGAGAGAAACCACACAAACATCAATGAGCTCATAGAAAAAGATCACAAAGAATGACACAAACTTAAGGACGGAGAGAGTCATCAAAGGTTCGGAAAGACAGACAGAGAAAGAAACTGGAAGCAGCATCTGTGAATAATGCAATTTGGTATTAAGAAAGATGAGGAAAAACTGCTTGGTTTTTCTCTGTGCTTTTCAATATAATTCTCTCTTTTTCTGCTCACAGAAAAGCAGTCGTACCAAAATGGTCTCAGTAATAATTATTATTAGTCTCTAAGGCTTTCAAAGCCAGACTTGTGTTTCTTTTAGACGTGCCATGATGCTTGTGTGGGCCTTACCTGGGCATTCAGAAAGTTGTCTCTCTCTACAGCATCCTCTATGTTTGTCCTGTGCTAATACTGACAGTTCTTCTCCCAATTTCCATAATATAAAATCCACTCCACAGGGTATTAGTGTGCAAGGTAGATTTTACTGAAGATTTCATGGTGCATCATGGATGATTTCATTAAAAAATTTCCCTTGGGTAATTGCTGTCCAAGACTGGTCTACTCTGCCAGCTGCCAGGTCTGCGTGTCCCTGTTTCCCCATCTGCCTTTCCCTCCTTCCCTCACTGATATAGCCTTCCAGTCCTCCAGCTCCTTGAGATCTACTTAAGTATATTCAACACGCAGCCCCCACCCACCCCATTATTCCCCACGTGGCAAACAAAATATTCTCTCTAGAAATCCATGAAAGATTAGGTAGAAATGTTTTTTCACTGTCACATAATGTTCAAAAAAAGATTAAAAAACTGATTAAATTTTCATCATTTATGATAGCAATTGTTTTGTCTGTCACTTTTCTGGCATAAGTAGAAACCAAGTCTCTATCTCCTGACCTTTTGTCAATGCTCTGCCAGTACATTCCAATTTTAAAGGAATTTTGATGTTAAAATGGTTTGGGAAATGTTGCAGTGGGATATATGGCAAGGAGTGGCGTCTCTAAATCCAAATTAGGCAGGAGGATTCAAGCAAAACTTGGGTAAAGTGATCACTTCAAAAGAATGAAGGATACACCACATGTAGAGGGAGAGGCTGAATATCATTCATTCACTGAGCATTTGCTTCACACCTACTGTGAGCCAGACACTAAGCTGAAGGCCAGTCTTACAATAGGAAACAAGGTGGACATGGTTCCCACCCTCATGAAGTCTGTGGTCTGGTTGGAGAACAAGTAAATGATTAAACAAGCAACTTTAATAGAATGTGCATAAGTTGCAGG
Organism: Sapajus apella; assembly: GCF_009761245.1. Taxonomy (NCBI): domain Eukaryota; kingdom Metazoa; phylum Chordata; class Mammalia; order Primates; family Cebidae; genus Sapajus; species Sapajus apella. The sequence goes on along the minus strand of NW_022436962.1, from coordinate 23,102,843 downwards.
GGAAGTATGGAGTGAAATGGGACAATATTCCCAAATCCCCTAGCACATGTATTTGTTTATCTAGGATAACTAGGGAAGGGGTGGAAAGGTGAGAGTGGGGATCTTTTGAGCAAGGGTAACAGCAAGTTCAGAGTTAAGGAAGTAGAGCAACACAGGCAGCATGAGGAGTGTCGAGAAAGGAGCTTATTTTGTCTGGGTGTGGGAGGGGCAGGGCAGGTACAGCCAAGAAGAGGCTGGAAAAGAAAAGTCCCATATCCTCAGGTTTCTACCCTTTGGCAACAAATTCCGGTTTCCTTATGCTCAGCTGAAACCTAATCTCAATATATGCCTGCAGTTTGACTGCATCTCTTTCTCCCTGGAAGAGCCCAGAGTCTCTGGGTCAGGGGGCTGCCCTGCAGCATTGCAGCATCCCAATGGCACCCCTCAGCCTCAGCGTCGACTCTTTAAGGTTGGGACATGCAATCAAAGTGTGGTTAACTTTACATCCCTCACCTTAGTTATGCTGCCTATCAGAACACAGGGGAATTTAACAAAATATGTTTTTTATTGATATCAAGTAAATTAATTTTACTTTAAGAACTTTTCTGAGAATGTCTTGACCAATCTTCAAAATGATTGTAACATGCTGGCATATTACATATTGGATTTGAAATTCTTTTCACTGATCTGAATATTACATATTGTAGAGATGAAAATAATTAATTAACCCACAATTCATTGGATAACTAGTAACAGCCATGTCCTAGGAGTTACATAAATAAGAAAATGTCTCTCCAAATTGTTCACAGTCTAGAAAACATACAAGGAAACTCTATGAATTCCTGTGGTAAAGGGAGATGTAAAGGGCATTATTACAACCCAGATCCAAGGCCTGGAGTTCAAACAGTGAGTGGCTGGGTAAGACTCACTGAGGAGGTGATGATCATATGAGGGATGATATAGTCTGTCCTCTCCATATATCATGTTGAAACATGACCTACAGTGTTGGAGGTGGGGCCTAGTGGGAGATGTCTGGGTCATGGGGCAGATCTCTCATGAATGGCGTGATGCCCTTCTTACAGTAATGACTTCACATGAGAGCTGGTTGTTTGAGGGAGCCTGGCATCCCCTCTCTGCTCCCTCTCTTGCCATGTGATGCCTACTCCTGCTTTGCCTTCCTCCATGAGTAAAAGCTTCCTGAGGCCCTCACCAGAAGCAGATGCTGGTGCCATGCTTTCTGTACAGCCTGCAGAACGATGAGTCAAATACACCTCTTTTCTTTGTAAATTACCCAGTCTCAGCTATTCCCTTACAGCAATGCAAAGTGGACTAACACAAGGAAGAACTGTTTCTCTTTGCCTTTTTCTTTTTTTCCTTTATTGCATGATTACTGCTATTCACCCAGGCTTTCTGGGACCATATCCCCAATTACCACACCAATGTAGTAATTAGGAAAAAGATTCCATAATGAAAGCATTCTGGACATATTAGGCTAGGGCTTGAAGGAAGGGATCTTGCTCCTTCTCTGTCTCAAGCCCCTCCTCACATTCATCCCTTCTCCATGACTTGTTGGCCCATTTGGCCAAGGAGGTCTTCTCTGATAAATAGGTAGTTGGGGGGCTAACTTTGTTCCGAGGTACCCCAGCACTCACCACCCCAACCCAGGAATTAATGTCCAGAGCAGACAGAGCACCTAACTAGAAAACACCTGCAGAAACACATGGAGACAGAGACCAAAAGATACAGAACTTAGCATACATGGGAAGGGAAGCCCACACAAATTATACAATGGGAAATGTACAATGTCAAGAATAGTTTGTTCTAAAGTTCTCCACTAATTTTTTTTTTCAAAACTTGGGATCTTAATGGAAAATAACAGTAAACACGTGGGGTAGTGAAGTAGAATCAAATGATGCATTTTTTTTTTCTTCTCATGCACCCTGCAGTCAGCACCTGAGGGCCCACGTTGAGAACAGATTACCCTTTGAGTGTTAAATAGGAATGTTTGAATATTAGAGGTATGCTTATTTATCAGCAGTAGTTATCTTTCCCACTCATTTCTTCGCTTATACAACAAAAATAGATAGAACCTCCACTACATGCCATGTACTTTGGATCCAAAATATAAATAAGACCAAGTCAGTCTAATAATGAAAACAGACAAGCACAGTACAATGACTAGGGTGCAGTATATCAGAGAACAATGTACGTCTCCCAAAGAGCAGGGACGATATTTTCATATTTGCTATTCAGAATTTCACCCCGAACACTTAAAGTAACACCTAACATATAACAGGTTCTCTTTAAATATGTGCTAGCTGATGTGTCTATGTGTCCAATGCACAGTGTGATATATAGCATGGGAGCAGGACACATAATCAGACAGGATTGGTGGGTGAGGAAAGTTCAGCTGAGTTTGGTGTTCACACATAGAGTGATAGCATCTGCCTCATAATGTGATTTTCTGCAGCACTGCTGATCTGCTTGATTATAAGTGGAATCATTAGATGATTTGGATGATAAAAAATAAGTTTCAGAAGTCAAAATATACAGGAGTAGGGAGGTAAGAGCCTTTCTGGAGAGTGACTGAAATAAATAACCATAAAATCTAGGAAGGCTAGCTGGGCATGGTGGTCACCCCTATAATCCCAGCACTTTGGGAGGCTGAGGCAGGCAGATTGTTTCAGCCCAGGAGTTCAAGACTGGCCAGGGCAACATAAGGAGATCCATCTTTACAATAAATACAAAATTTAGCTGGGCATGGTGGTGTGTACCTCTTGTCCCAGCTACTCAGGAGGCTGAGATGGAAGGATTGGTTGAGCCCATGAGGTTGAGGCTGCAGTGAGCTGTGATTGAGCCACTTTACTCCAGTCTGGGCAACAGAGCAGAACTCTGTCTCAAGAAAGAAAAAAAATCTAGGTGGGCAGGGCAGAGAATAAAGAAGCTCTAAAGGGATGAAAACAGAGCAGTCAAAGCCCCAGAGGTCTCAATGAAATTCAAAGACTAGACAGTGGGGATAAGCATGAGGAAATAGGACCCATAGGTGAATATTAATATACAAAGCTGAGATACTGATGTTTAAGATTTCAGAAATAGAGCTGTTTAGGGTAATTTTTTTTCCAGTGGGGATGCTGAAGTCGTGTGGAAGCCATTTAATTAGAGAAGATCAAAGCAGTCAGTAATGCTGGGTAGATGGATGGGGTCATCCTTGCTGTGTAGGAGAATGGCAGAGGAGGAGAAGAGCCAGAGGCCAAAGATCTCAGTGGAGCAGTGGCGGGGAGGTCGGTGAATGACAGCATTTGAAGGGGGTGAGCTTCACCACGGTTCCTCCAGAAAGCAGAGCCCGAGGCGATGGCTTGCATGCAGTCATTTGCAGTCAGTTGATTTGAAGACAAGATCCTGGTGAGTAGGAGTGAGGGAGTGTGGAGGGTGAAACAGGAAAGCAAAAAAGTTCATGCAAGGGTATTTTCTTGAGTGAACTCTGCTGTCAGTAAATTAGACTCTATCCTGCCTTCAGAAACTTCTGAGCCATGTAGAATGAACCTCAGAACTTGTCCACTTTCTTCTTCCTCTTTCAGTCAAGGGATGTCTTAGTGGGGCTTGAATTCCCTCTTGTGAGGCTGCAGCAGTGTCAGTGCCAGGCAGGTTTCCACAAGTGTGTTACCCTAAGGCCTCTGGGAAGCCCCAGGTAAAAATCAAATGATAACAAGGTGTAGCTGAAGGAGCATGCTGTCAGGTTTACACCTGCCTGGAGCTGGTTGTCACTACAGAGGCTGGAGTGAAAGCTAGGCAGGGAGAATGTGAGATGGGGCACCAGAAGGGTCTGTTACAATAGGTAAAGGAGTCATTGTAAGCAGCAGGTAGGAGCAAATAGAAAGCCAGTGTAGGCACAGGCATGAAAGGTACTGCAGAAGGATGGCATTAATCACCAGATTCCAACTGGAGCCTTGCCCTAGAACTCCAAAAAATAGTCATCCTGCAGGTGAGCAAGACTAAATTTCTAAGGAAGGGGGCTAGATGGGAAGATCCATGCTCACTTGGGCTTCCCCTACCCCAAGCATGTTTGACCAGATACAGAGCGTGGCTGCTTGGAAAAGCAAGCTGTGGCCTACTCAATGGCATCAATATATCAGGAGATACAATATTTGAGCTCACAGAAGTCTGTTCTGAATATGGAAGAGAGGCAGGCAGAGAGAGAGAGAGAGAGAGAGGGAGACTATAAAAAGAAATAAGGTGGCCCTTAACTTGGCCTGGAATAACTAACATATAAAGATATAACTTATCTGATCCACTTGGCAGTTTTATTTAGCAAAGTAAACTAACAAATTGGCATTCTGATTTAGATGTAGCTCTCTTGGGAGTTGGTTTAGCCAGTTAAGCTCCCCTGAGCCTGAACAACCCTGGGCTTGCTAATAAATCAAGTGTAAGGATCTCCAAAGCAGAGGATCACATCCTGGGATTCAGTGACCACAGCAAAGAACTGATGCCTATGCAGTATGCAGTCCTATGCTAGTATCAAGCTCATCCCCTTCTCTCATATTTTAAAATTCACTTTCTGACTTCAACACACTACTTCTGTTACACATCATTGTATGGAAATAAAATGATGTCTTTGTGGCATTAGTTACCTTTTGCTGCATAACAACTTATCCCCAAACTTAAAACAATCCACATGTATTGTCTCAGAGTTTCCATGAGTCAAGGGTCTGGGCAGGCTTAGCAAGTTCTTGCACTTCAGGGTCTCTCACAGACTTGCAGTCAAGGTGTCAGCTGGGATGTAGTGATCTTAAGGTTCAACTGGGCAAGGATCCATTTCCAGGCTCACATGGGGGTTGGCAAGATTGAGATCCCTGTGGACTGTCAGACTGAGGGTCTCAGTTTCTTGCTGGCTGTTGGCTGGAGGCCCCCCTCAGTTTCATGCTATATAGACAGCTCCATCATGGCAACTTGCATCATTAAAGTCAGCAAGGGAGAGAGCCTGTTAGCCAGAGGACATTACTTCTGGAAACTAATCAGTGAAGTGGCATCCCATCATCTTTGCTACAATCTGTTGGTAGAAGAGAGTCACCAGGCAAACCCACATTCAAGAGAATGAGATTATACAGAGGTATGGATACCGTGAGGCAGGATGATTGGGGACCACCTGAGAGGCTATCCAGACCACTGTGTATCATCATAATGGGGACTGTGGCTCATTGAGGATACAAGCTAAGCTGTTTGGATATAGAAGTCCAAATACAGTGGCTTAAATGGGATAGAAGTTTCATTGTCTCTAATAACACCCTGATCTGCAAACAGCACAGGGTGGAGCCGTAACTGCAGTTCCTTTTATCCTGCGGCTTATCCCTTCCCCAGAACGCTGTTTAAGTCCCTGTGAAGCAAAGTGGTTTACCACCTCGTTTTCATTCTAATCCCTGGGAATGAAAAGAGGAAAATAAGAACTTAATCAAATTTATTTTAAGGAGGTAATGCAACAGGGAAGTTGTGCAGATCACTTCTACCTGCATCTCATTGGTGCGAACTTGGGCACATGGCCCCGTATAACTGAAAAGAGGCTCTTGCTGGTCAGCCATGGGCCCTGTCAAAACTTGACAGGGGGCTCCCATTAAAGAAAGATAATGGGGAACAATCAGCAGACTCCACCACACTGGCCAAGGATGAAGGGAAAGTTAAACATTTAATTTGTTACTTTCAGGTCATGCAACAGATGTTTCTTTGTCTCAACCCTGACTCTCTCTTCATACCCATCATGGCCACCTAGAAAATACTATATGCTGTTAGACATGGCTGCCAATCCAAGATGAGCAATTTTCTGCTTGGTTAAAATCTTAATTCCAGTCCTAATGAGGGTCAAACAAGTGAGATATTTTTCTAAACTAGGAAGAAAAAGAGTATTACAGATGACCTCAAGCTCTGTTACCAGCTGTACCTTCTATAGCTATACTTTGTTATTAAAACATTTTAAATGCTAAAATTCAAACTTAAAATATTCAAATTAGTAGACAATTCCTAAGAGAACTCTTCACTTTTTATATATTTCAACATCATAGTTATCAAATCAATAGAACCCCTCATGCATTTAAGAGATTAATTTATTGAAAAAGAAAAACTCTTTATCTCTGTATTGTTATAAAACAGACTGGTGCCTGACAAATTCTATTGGAAATATGAGCACTGATAAGGCTGTGATTGCCATGTTGTCAGCGCCTAAGAGGCATTTCCAGCCACTAGTAGTAGCTAATCCCAGCTGACAGGAGAAGACTGGGGATAACGCCCAGTTTTTTTTTGAGTTCTTCTAACAAATGTGTTAACTCTCAGAAACACACTTACTTTACAGTGTGTAATTTCTTCTCTGTATAAGAAAGAAAGACTTGGATTTTCTAGGAGATTTCGGGGTATACTTATATCAAAAACATTCCTATGCTATGTCTTTTGATAGTGCCAGCATAGGGCACTCTACAGCTAAAGAATTCCCATGGGCCGGGCGCAGTGACTCACACCTGTAATCCCTGCACTTTGGGAAGCTGACAGGGGCAGATCATGAGGTCAGGAGTTCGAGACCAGCCTGGCCAATATGGTGAAACCCTGTCTCTACTAAAAATACAAAATTTAGCCGGGCGTGGTGGCGTGTGCCTGTAGTCCTGGCTACTTGGGAGGCTGAGGGAAAAGAATCGCTTGAACCCAGGAGGCAGAGGTTGCAGTGAGCTGAGATAGCACCACTGAACTCCAGCCTGGGTGATAGAGTGAGACTCCATCTCAAAAAAAAAAAAAAGAGAGAGAATTCCTATGGATGTTATCCACCCCGAAACTTGTCACTAGAACCACTGACCAGTGATACAACTGTTGGGCAAATCGGATCCACCAGAAAGTTAGGATAAGTAAGTCACTGGGCTAAATTTTCAAACCTCTCAATTTTCTTCTTTAAATAGGTATCCTGGTTTGATGGCATTTTGCCAGAGGTATTAAGAAATGCAGATGCATCTGTGATCTTTCACCAGGTGATTGACAATTTATAATTATATTGCAGATGTTGTTCCCAAAAAGCAAAATATAGTTTGAATGATAAGTCTTCCTTGCTTCGTCTACTTCCTAGTGTGAAGATTCTCAAAACGGATTCCATGAAATTGCTTTGGGAGTTCTGTAAAACTCTTGAAAGTGTCTGTAAAATTTGTGTACATGTACAGACTCTTAAAAGGGTGTTTGATACTAAGAAGTTTCCAGTGATTGGATAGCACAACAGTGAAATAAAACCTAAAAGCAAAAGAATGACGATGATTGTCATTTATTAATTCCTACATGCCAGGTATTTTGCTAAGTATTTCACCTAAAACACATCATTCTATCCTCACAATAACCCTGTTAAGTATGTAGTAATAGGCCTCGTGCGGTGGCTCACACCTGTAATCTCAGCACTTTGGGAGGCCAAGGCAGGTGGATTGCCTGTGCTCAGGAGTTCAATGCCAGCCTGGGCAAAGGGGCGAAACCTTGTCTCTAATGAAAGTGCAAAAAATTAGCTAGGCGTGGTGGCACATACCTGTCATCAGAGGGCTGAGGCATGAGAATCACTTGAACTGGAGAGGTGAAGGTTGCAGTGAGCCAAGATTATGCCACTGAATTCCAGCCTGGCTGACAGAGGGAGACTCTGTTTCCAAAAAAAAAAAAAGTTTGGGGAGAAGGCAAGGCATGTTTTAGCAGGTCATATGTTGGGCTGTACAGACGGACTGAAGAGGAATAAGATCACAAAGCCGAACTTAAGTTTGTACAAAATAGAAGCTCAAAAAGATTCACTGTCATGTGGCTAATAAGTAGCAGAAGCCAGATTTTAACTCAGGGTGTTCTCATGCCAAAAGCAGTGCTCTAATTCTGTGATTCTCACCTCCTGCTGTATTGAGAGGTGCAGGAAGAATTTGCCTTATGTTGATGAGCAGTATCTACACTAAAAGCAAGGGAAACGTTTTGATTTTTTTTTTTTTTTTAGGTGTGGGGACTGGAGTTTGTCTGTCATTTGTTATTGATTGGTTCATTCATTCATACACATATCAAATATTTACTGAGCACCTAGCTTATGGTAAGCACAATACTAAGTACTGGGGAACTCAACATGAAAATGCATGTCCCTTTTCTCAAAGGGATATAGTCCTACTAACTCACAGCAACACTAGAATGAAAAAGAACCAAAGTGAATTTGTGAACATGCTACAATAAGAACATAGGAAGAGGGGTGCTCCCCAGGTGAGTCTGAGATTATTTAAAAGATGAAAAACTCTTGAAATGAAAATTTCAAAAAGAAGAGTGTTTAGGAAGATAAGTAGGGGAAGCTGCAGATGAGAGAGAGGGAGGAGAAAAAAGAGAAAACATGGCATGTTTAGGGAGTGTCACATGCCTTGACAGTATAAAAGCAGGAAGAATGAGGCGGATACAGAGGTGTGTTGAGGTAGAGTTATAAGGCTGCACTGCAAGATGTGCCTATGAGAAGCCAGGCAACGTGGATGATAAAGCCACTGACACCATCTGAGCAGCAGTGACCTGCTTTCACAAAAGTGTTTGAAGGATCACTCCAGCAGCACTGGGGAGGAAGGACAGCGGAGGCCTCAGACAGAAGGCTGGTCTACTTCCTAGAAAGCTATAGAATGATCTGGGTGACTAGATGGTGTTGCCTTGGACTAGGACAGTGGCAGTGGGGATAGATTTAAAAGAAAATTGGGATGTAGACTCAGTAGGCCCTGATGGCCAATAGGATATGGAGGATGGGAAGGAGGAGGAAAAAGGCTAGGATAACTCCCAAGCGTGTGGCTTATACAGGTGGTGGGTGACGGTGACAGTCACAGTTGGGAACACAGCAAGAGGAACGGATTTGGCAAGAGGAGTATCTGACGTAAGTTTTGGATCTGTTAAATATGAAGTGCCTGTAGACATCCCGCTGGATGAAATCCAAAAGGCAATTCCCTCCTGTGCCCCTGAGACTTCGGGCTACCTCAGCTCCATGGAGGTTTGTGGTAGACTCAGGAGAAAAGTCCTCCCCTCTGTTCTGTGTCTTCCTTTGCCTGTAGGCCACTAGAGCAAGGCTGCTTTTGCTCTGAGTCTCAGAGTATGGTGAAAATTAGCTCCTCTAGCATCTGATTCTTTCTAATGTCTTTTTTCCACAGTGGTTCAGAACCATTAATGGGACCCAGCAGAGCATTCCCCATGCCACATTCTCTATTGTCCTTTTCTCTTTCCCCTGGGTATCCATGTATATTCTCCTCTTTCTTCTTTCACCCAGAATGCCAAAGTCTGTGCACATGGATAACAAAACCCAGTATATGTCTGGCTGAGCGTAAGGAGATATCCACATACCCAATTTCCATTAAGGAATTCCCCATCTCTGCTACACATATGTATGGAATAAAGTGTAGGAAATGAATGAAGATGCTGACTGGTTATCTCTTTATGTGGTGCAATGCTAAGTAGGTTTGATATATTTTTGCTTCCCTTTGTTTTTAAAGTCTTCTATTTGTTTAACAACAAAACATCAAAAAATACAGAATTTGTAATTTCCTCCCTTTTGTCCTCAGTGCCTGTGCCTGAGGTTGTGTCTGTGGTAATGAACCGAAGCTGCCCTGGATGCCAACCATTGATCCTGCACACTCCAGTTTTTATTTCTGCTCAGTGCCTATTCTGTGATCAACTGGAAATCACATGTTCAGTGAAAGGCAGAACCCGTATGAAAGAGAGCTGATTACTGCGAGCATTTGCTGTATTATAGTGAGTGTGAAAAGAGAAGTGTAGCAGGCTATAATCAGAGTGAAAAGGAAGCTCCATTCCTCATCAGCTGTGACGTCGTCGCACATCAACTGGAAACCATGGCAATGAGTTAGTAATACGAAACCGTAGTTGCCAGAATGCTGCAACTAAGAGAGGGTGGAACAATGGAAAGGTAGCAGGAAGGAACAGTGTCACCCAGTACAAATGTCAAACACTGGATCCTGGTGTAATTAAAGCTGGGCCCTTGGGAGACGTGACAAAGGCTTACAATGGTGCCACCACCCTGTGGTGTCTGTCAGGTGACACCCAGCCTGAACAGGAATATCGCCTGACACCATAGAAACACTGTCCTCTGATTCAGGACTCACCAACGGGGAAGTTAAAAATTAACCGTGGCATTTATGCTACCCCTACGCACACCTTCAGACATCAGAAATTTCTCCTGGCAGAGGCCTCCGTGGCCTGCTGGTACTGTACCCTTCATACTGTTTTACTGTGTCTCAGCAAACAGCAACACTATTTCTGAACTGTGGTTGTTTCTACAGAAAGGCTGACCAGGAGGGCCAAGGCTGTGTTTTGCCCAGTGTCCTGGGGCTGTGGGATATTGTGACAGCCCTGGAAAGTGAGCAGCCCTTCAGTGACTGGACTTCTAGAATCTGCCTCGCCTGCCTTCCAGCTTCCCTGGGCCCCTTCTGACCAGGGTATGTTTGCTTCCTCACAGGCATTTTCACTTCTAGCTGAGTGCTCTATATGCCTAGATTTGGGGACACCGGGAAAGGTTCTCTAAGTCTCCAGACACTTTGACCATGAACTAATTCAGGCTTAAAATTCCATAATGAGAGTCACCACTGTCTTTTGACCATGGTTAAAATTCAATGAACTCTACAAGCAGAGTGCAAAAAGGTGGGTGAAGGCACTGACATCCTCTTCTTCTTAATCCAGTTCCTGCAGGTGCAAGGAATTCCCCCTGATATTTTCGCTTACCCTGGTCTTTCCTGCTTCTGAATTCCTACAGAGTCTTTGTGCATTAAGCACCTTAGTGCCTACCATATTGCATTGTTCTCTAGTCCACTGATTCTCTAGTTGGGACAATTCTGTCCTCCGGGGAATGTCTGGCAGTGTCTGGACACAGCCGGGGAAGGTGCTACCAGCATCTAGTACGTAGAAAGCAGGATAACCCCTGCAACACAGAATTAACCAGCCCAATATGTCAACAGTGCTGAGGCTGAGAAACCCTGCTCTAGTCAATGGATGTCACCTCTGCATTTTCAGTCATATTAATAATATTTCAAAGAAAAAAATGCAATTAACCCTAAAATGAAAGTAGTAAGCCTTGTCAGTTATCTGACAAGTATGGTATGAATATCTTTAACAGATCCTTTGAGAGAAGTTTTAATAAGTGGAGGAAGACTATTTGGATGCTGGTGTGAGGAATGAGAGTAGGTGGAAACCATTCAAAGTTGAAACCTACAAAGGAAATGTCACTTCCCTGAGATAGATGCCAAAAGATTACTCTCTGATTATTTGGTTTCTTCGTCTAATGCAGTTGGCTAGTTTAGCAGCGTATACATCAAAATCCCCTGAGAAGCTTTTTCAAAATTAATATGCTTAGTCCTCATCCCCAAAATATGTTTAGGGGCTGGGCATGTGCTTTCGAGGCACTCTGCAGGTGACGATGATGTACACCCTTGGTTTCCAGCCACTGTGCTGAACACAATTAGCTAGTATGGCCACCATGCTGTTTTCCTTTCCAAACATGGAAGTCCCATTTTAAAAGAACCAACCATGATTATTCTGCTGCATGCCCCCTGTAAATTAAGACGGAAAGACCCTTCCTGTCCGGCCTTGAATCCTCTTGTCTTGAGAAATAATGCACACACCCCCACCCCCCCGCCGCAGGGCCATCTCCATTAAGTTTCCATTACCAGGCCCTGCAGCAGAGGAAGTGTTGCCTGTCATACAACTTCTACTCCGAACAGTTTCTGAATCCTGATGATTGAACACACCTGAGAGAAGGAGCACCTCTCTGGGCTCTCAGTATCTTGTTCATTATGCAGGGTTTCAGAATTTCAAGACAACTCACTTGCCCTTTAAAAAATGTCCTCTTTTATTTATGTGCTCACTCATTCCATCAGTCAGCCAACAGCTGTATTTTAGACTGCTTGTACATAAAATTATGCCATGTGTATTTGAGATCATGATATTACAAAAATAGTTTCCTTGGAGGAACTCATAGTCTATTAGGGGCACAAAATGAAAGAAAAACCATGTGAAGCTGAAGAAAGAATAAAAGAGAAACTATTTAGACCCTGTTCAACAAGTCGTTTATCTTTTGGTCTCAATTTCCTTGTCTGTATGACAATGACAATGAGACAATTAAATGGTCTTTAAAACCCCTTGCAGCTTTCAAATTCTCTAAATCTGTAATGCTGTGTGTTTGACCTGAGTGTTTGTGTATTTATTGATAGAGTTGTATCCCCAAGAAGGATGTCAAATAAGGGAATGAAACCCCCTCCAGGGAGATACCTCCAAAGCTCACCTATAAATGTCAACCTCTGCCAGCCCTTTGGGATGAGGCCATGAATGCCCTTCTCTGATGGAAAGCTTTGTCTCTGCAGTTAGTGAGTCCTTTGAGACATGGACAGGATATAGTCCCTCAACCTCAGCCCACTGACTGGTGGGATTTGGACTTATTCGCTTCTGCTGCCTCAGACCCATGGGCCGTCATCATCCTGCCTGCACACCCACCCAACCCTGACCTGCTTGCCCTGCCCAGGATTCACTCAGTCTGGAAGGCTTGGCTTGGCTTTCACTTTGTTTTCTTCCATTTGTTCATCCATCAACTGTTAGGTGCATGCATGCCCATATCAGGCACTACCCTTGGCACCCAGATACAGACATAGACATAAAAGCAGACCCTGCCTTGCAGAGCCCACAGTCCAGCTCTGCCTAGCCCTGATCTTCGGGCAGGGCTCAAAGCCCACTTTGTTGGCTGTGATTCTGCTGTGGAGGAATGAATGTCCAGAATCTCATGGTCAAGGCTTTGGCTGACTCTCCTAATTTGTCAGTTAGACCCCTGCTGATATGGATGCCTGTCTACATCTCACACTAGTTTACCTTTCTCTTTTCTTCTGGACCCTCTGCATGGGCCTCCCCAAATCCATGTGGTCAACTAACCTCTCCCCACCCTGGACCTGGTCCTGATGTCTTCCACTAATATGCCACGCTGTTCTTGAAATGTCAGCTGTTGCCATTTCCACCTGAGTAATGACAGTATGGAAGAATCAAGTCACCCTCACTGCCCCAGTCCTTCATAACTAGGAACACTTTTATTCAATATGTTCTTAAAGCATCTTGTTTGAGATGTATCACAATTAAAAACAGGAGCCTTTTAAACAGATGTAGTAATGGAGCATTAATGGCATTTAAGTGATTGCTAAGAGAGTTTCCCACCACACACAAATGTCTAGAGCCATATTTTGCAAAAACTGAGTAATGGGAAATGCTCTGCCAAGACTCATCAGTTTGCTCTTTCTCTGCAGTCATGCTGCAAGTGCAGGGATGATGCTGGTGACAGACAAACCCAGCTTTCCTTGGAAATATCAATCCAAAATTTCTGTTATCTGTCCCTCTGCATTCCTCTCCCCCACACCACCCCCACCCTAGAAGGAGTTTAATATGCAGCACATATGTGTTTCTCTTTTGCTGGGGTTGGGACTTTGCTCTGGAGCCTGTAAGGCTGCCTTGCAAACACATGGGCAAATCCTCTTTTTCCAGCCTCCTCTATGCCCAGAATCCCCTCCAGCATGGAGAGGGAAGGCAACACAAGCTCACGCCACAATATGGAGATGTTTATCCAGAGTCACTGGCTTAGTCTTCTCTCTAAATCCCTAAACACACTGTCAGCAAAAGGTCAGTCTCGGTTTTCTTTAAGCTAGGAGACTTTGAAGCTGCTATTTCCCAATCCAAGGAATTCCAGAGGAAAGTTGCAATGGAAATTGCTGTGACCAACGCAGTGGGCTATTAATAACATTTTAAAGTCAACGAGCATGTCGTCATTTGCTCTCATATCATTTCTTTCAATCCCCATGGTCCCATACACTGCCAGATGGGTAGAATCTCAAGTCCTGGGCTGGTAACCCATGGTTCCCTCCTCACCACTGAAAGTTACAACAAAGACACAAGGAACTATTAAAGAACCTCTACATAATCACCTCCCTCAAACTCCTAAAGTGTAGGCTGAATTCCAAGTCATCACTGGCCAGTCTAGAGAAAGAGGAAAGCCAACTGTTAACTGTAGCTAAATAGCTGGATTTCCAAATAGTCTTTAGCCAATTGTGTCTGTCTTTCTCCTCTCATTTTCCCACTTTCGCAAAATGAGGATAATACTTTAGCTGCCTAGTACATACGATTAAGATTTGAGAAGTGCTTTGAGATTCACAGATAGGCAAGAGCTAATACTTTGGAGCCCTCCCGTGGGTTGGGTCTTCACTGGTATTCCTCACACCTGCTTTGTGAATTAGATGTCATCTCCAGTTTTCAAATGAGGAAATTCCATTCCCAAGCGCTCAAGAATTTGACCCAGGTCACACAATTGGTAAACTTAGCTGGGAATCTAACCTAGAATCTCGTGATTCCAAAGGCTAATAGCTAAAATAATTTAATTTCCCCTAAAATCGGCATATGCACTTTTATAAATTTGTTTATTCAATAAAGTAATTATTGAGCATCTATTATGTGCCAGATGTTTGTGATAAATTAATGAACAAATTAAATAAAATTCTTGGCCTCATAGAGGTTATCCTCTAGTGAGCAGAAAAGAAGGAAGCTATTTCAGGGTTCTTTTTGCTTAAAACTCCAAAATGTGTATTGCTATTGAAAACACAAGTAGACACTATAAAAAATGCTGCATGAAGAATGCAATATTCCTAAATGAAGCTAAATTGATTACAATGACCAAACCAAGGAAATTTGACCATTAAAATAAGAAACCATAATAGTGAAGAAATGGATTTCCATTCCTATAGTAGATGGCTGACAATTGTTGAAATTCTATATCATCAGTCAGCTTTGTATAGCAAACCACTTATAAGGATGAAGTATCTGTCAATTGATGATTTCTTGCCATAGTGTTCAAAGATTTATACTTCTACACATATTTCATAAATAAAGACAAAAGTACTCCAGGGGATAAATTGCTCAAAGTCACTCAGAGATCATTTCCATAATGGCAAAGTACAGTCCCAAGTAGAAAATTAAATGACAGATTTACCAGTGGAGATGTGAGAAAAATTTGATGAATGCTACAAGACATGCTCTTTTTTTAAAATTTCATTTTAAGTTTCTGGGTACATGTGCAGAATGTGCAGGTTTGTTACATAGGTAAACATGTGCCATGGTAGTTTGCTGCACCTATCAACCCATCACCGAGGTATTAAGCCCCACATGCATTAGCTATTTATCCTGATGCTCTCCCTCTCCCCACCCCGCCCCCAAACAGGCCCCAGTGTTTTATTCTCCTCCCTGTGTCTATATGTTCACATTGTTCAGCTCCCTCTTATAAGTGAAAACATGTGGTGTTTGGTTTTCTGTTCCTGTGTTAGTCTGCCAAGGATAATGGCTTCCAGCTCCAACCATGTCCCTGCAAAGGACATGATCTCATTCCTTTTTATGACTGCATAGTATTCCATGATGTATATGTACCACATTTTCTTTATCTGATGGGGCTTTGGGTTGATTCCATGTCCTTCTTATTGTGAATAGTGCTGCAATGAACATAAGCATGGATACATCCTTACAATAGAATGATTTCTATTCCTTTAGGTATATACCCGGTAATGGGATTGCTATGTCAAATGGTATTTCTGATTCTAGGTCTTTGAGGAATGGCCGCACTGTCTACCACAATGGCTGCACTAATTTACATTTCTACCAACAGTGTAAAAGTGTTCCTATTTCTCTGCAGCTTCGCCAGCATCTGTTGTTTCTTGACTTTTTAATAATTGCCATTCTGACTAGCATGAAGTGGTTTTGATTTGCATTTCTCTAATGACCAGTGATGTTGAGCTTTTTTTCATGTTTGTTGGCCACATATATGTCTCCTTTTGAGAAGTATCTGTTCATGTCCTTTGCTCAACTTTTAATGGGGTTGTTTGTCTTTTTCTTCTAAATTTGTTTAAGTTCCTTGTAGATTCTGGATGTTAGGCCTTTGTCAGATGGATATTTTCTCCCATTCTGTAGGTTGTCTGTTCACTCTAATGATAGTTTTTTTTTTGCAACGCAGAAGCTCTTTAGTTTAATTCGATTCCATTTGTCAATTTTTGCTTTTGTTGCAATTATTTTTGATGTTTTCATCATGAAATCTTTGCCCCTACATATATAAGACATGCACTTAACTTCACCTACTTCAAGCAATAGGAGTGAGCATTAAGTGACACCTCTGTGACAATCCTACAGAAGTCGGACTTTCTCTCTTAAAAGCTCTGGCTTCTCCTTTAGAATGGATAGTCCTGATAATAAGAGTTCCAGAAGGTGGGCAACCTAGTATTTCTCTACTGCTCAGCATAGAAAAGACAAACAACTTAGCATCCAGAATGTGACGTTGTGGACCACCTTCTAGGAATCCTATTAACGCAACTTTCCATTCTAGAGGAGAGGCTATAGCTTTAAGAGGGAAAGTGAATTCTGAAGGATCTTCACCTAGGCATCACTTATCCTCACTCCTATTGCTTGAAACAGACAAAGTTAAGAGAATGCCTTGTAACAGTCACTAAATTTTTCTCACACCTCTGCTGGATCATGTAATTTTACTTTATCAGAGCATGTTAGGATCCAAAAAATGTTAGGTGATTGTTTTGATGATCACTTTACTTTTGGCTATTGTCATGAGTGTTTACCAGCAAGTGGTACCACTGGTGGTTCAAATTCTGACTGCCACTTAGCAGTTGTGTCATTTTGGATACATTATTTAACTTCTGTATGTCTTGGTTTCTTCATCTAAAAAGTGGGAATAAAAATGGTACCTACTGGCCAGGCACAGTGGCTCATGCCTATAATCCCAGCACCCTGGGGGGCCAAGGCAGGTAGATCATGAGGTCAGGAGTTTGAGACCAGTCTGGCCAATACGGTGAAACTCCATCTCTAATAAAAATACAAAAATTAGCTGGGCGTGGTGGCATGTGCCTGTAGTCCCAGCTACTCGAGGGGCTGAGGCAGGAGAACTGTTTGAACCCGGGAGGCAGAGGTTGCAGTGAGCCGAGATTGCGCTGCTGCACTCCAGCCTGGGCAACAGTGAGATTCCGTCTAAAAATAAAATAGTACCTATCTACCTCATAGGGCATTGTAAGGGTTCACTGGGTTAATAAATGTGGAGGCACTGACTTAATTCATGTCTGGCACCAGAGTAAGTACTCCATAATGAAAGAAGTTATTATTATTTAGGATTGTGCATCAAAGTGGAGAAACAGAACAACATTCGGACTTAGCCCATTTGCTCTGATAGCATTTGAAATTCTTTTTCTTCAATGGTAGTTGAAGACATGCTGAAACAACTTCCTGGCATGTTTGAAAGATTGTGAGATAACTAATAGAATTTTTTTGTCTATTTCAACCAAAAAATAGGAATAAACTATCACATAGTCCATCAGGTTACCAGGCACAGAGGCATCCACACAGATGACTGAATACTGAATCTCCTTTGGCTGGTTTGATTGCCCTGTGTAGATCTGATCTGAGAGTGCTGCCATCCATCAAGGCACAGACCAGGCAGTCATGATGCTTCAAAAGGAGCAAAAGAACTAAGTGCCGCTGAGCAGAATGCTATGCCAGCCTGGAAATAACAGTTAAGAATCCTTTTCTATTCATATATGGGGTAAATTTCAGAGGCTGAGTTAAGAAAGGACATTATACCAAATTGCAATGATCCTGTTTCAGCTTGGGAAGAAAGCACTGAGAGGAAATATTTGTTTTCTCATGAGAGATTATTATCTCAGGCAGCCTTCTGAGTGATTTGTTAAAATGGAACACAAACCAAAAGATGAATCCGATGAGACTTCATAGTTGTTAAAAGTGGGGCAAGGTATAAATTGTGAGACTGACTGGCTCTTTTCACATGTACTTGGGCAGCAGCACGGGTGTCCTAAGGGCAAAGAAGGACATAGATGGCTGTTGAAGGAATATCTTTTTCTTTTTTTTTTTTTTTTTTAATGTCACAGCCTGAGTTCCAAATAATGACCTTGATATGCCCCTGACAAAAAAAAAAAAAAAAAAAAAAAAAGGGAGAAAAATGTCTTGAGCACCTTGAGCTTTTGGTTCTGAAACAAAGTTCTCACTTGTCTCTGAGAAAGAGCTTCCCTTTCTAGATGGAAATCTGTGCAGACACTTAGTTGACCAAGATGCTTTCTTGTAGCTTCAAAAAATGATCAGGCACAGAAAGATAAACTTCACATGTTCTCACTCATTTGTGGGAGCTGAAAATTAAAACAATTGAACTCATGGAGATAGTGGAATGATGGCTACCAGAGACTGGGAAGGGTAGTGGAGAGGGGAAATGGGAAATGGGGATCGTTAATGGGTACAAAAATAGAGTTAGATACAATGAGTAAGATCTAGTATTTGACAGCACGACAGAGCGACCACAGTCAGCAAGAATTTGTTGGACATTTTAGAATAACTGATGGAGTACAACTGGAACGTTTGTAACACAAAGAAATGACGAATTCTTGAGGTGATGGAAACCCCATTTACCTTGATGTGATTATTACACACTGTATGTCTGTATCAAAATATCTCGGGTACCCCATACATATAGATACCTACTATGTACCCATTAAAATTAAAAAGTAAAAGTAAAATTAAAAATTAAAAAGCATGATTAAAACATACTAGGAAAAAGAGTTGGCATCCCCACTACCTCCACAGAAAAAAGAAAACAAATTTTTACTCCCTCAGCTCACCACAGAATGAGTCTTTGCAAGAGTTTATGAGAGTTAGCATCTTATTGAAAGACTCATTAACTGAGTAAATGTCCAGCAGTAAAACTAAGTAGACAATAAAAGTTTATGTACATACTACTGTATAAATTAAAAATTCAAACAACCTATTAATTTCAGCAAAACGCATATGTTTCCTTGGGCATCAGGGTATTTCAGTTCAAAATATTTGAGGGCCTGCAAAGTCTACAAAGTATCTTCAACTAGCATCTACAATTTGCTAACAGACAGCCTAGTTTTAACATATATATAAAACTTTCTAGATTTATTTCCATTGTTTTGCTATATATTTACTCACAACTTGGTTGGTTGCCAAAGAAACTTAAAAATCCCCTGTGGGTGCCAGGTGCTATGGCTCACGCCAGTAATCCCAGCTCTTAGGGAGGCAGAGGCGAGAGGATAGTTTGAGCCCAGGAGTTCAAGACCTGCCTAGGCAATATAATGAGACCCCGTTCTCCACAAAAAGCAAAAAAACAAAAAGACAAAAAAAAAAAAAAAGTGTAAAAAATCCCTTGTGGCTTTGCATTAATTTAATAATCAAAAGACAACTACAGGTTTTATTAAATATCTCACTGTATACTTCTTGGCTATACTTTCTTTTTTTTTTAAGTACAAGGACTGAGCCTGAGTGTAATAATAAGAATTATGATTACTACTACTAATGCTAATATTATCAGTAGGAAAAGTCTCTATATTTATTAAATCAAATATATTTTCAGGTGGTAGATTTTACCCTAAAAAATGGCTGAATATGATGGAGAATGGTGTGCTCCTACTATAAAGCATGAATAGATTTCATCACTGTCGTTGGTGAATGGACCTGAGAGGAGCACGGCAGGACTCAAGCTGGGAGAATCATCAAGAAAAGTAGGAGTATAGCAGATCTAGAAGCAAAAGGACACAAAGAGTAGGCACTGAGAAAGATGCAAACCTACTCCCAGGTTTTAGAGAGCTCCCCAACACAGTGTCAGGCCCTGCTCCCAGTGCTTCACTGAATGTGTAGGGTGAGATTTGTACCAGCACAGATACATCTTCTGGACCTGGCTGTCAGAGATGCAGGGGCTGGGCATGGCTGAAGCAAGGCACGAACTGATTGACACTGATTCAGGAAGTATCTGCTTGTCACCAGGATGGCAGTTCAAGTAAGTTGGTTTGACCAAATAACCAGTTAATTTGATATAAAAGTGTCAAATTGGTGGTTTGAAATTCTTAAGTCTATATTCAAAGCAAAGAAAACTATAGCCTATGTAAATTTACAAATAGGATTTAGGTCCAGCAATCAGGGTAAAAGAGCTGCAAAATTCATCTGAAAAGTAATAAAGCATATACAAATGTCAAATATTATCACTATGCCATTATTTTCCTGCACCTCCATTATTAGATTCATTTATTGTAAGTATCACACTTCCAGTCTGGGCATGAAAGCTAAATTACTGTATTGTAGAAAATGTACATTTTGGGACCTACCCTGGATTGTTTTAGCATGCAAATAAAACCATATTAATTGCCATTGTTGGCAGTCATGGATTTCTTAGGATTTTTATCTGCAACCAAACTAATTGGTTTTGAATCCATTCTGACAACATTTTAATTATTCACTAGTTAATAATTCCTAAAAGCAATTTCAATATTAAAATGTCTTTAAGAGCATGTACAGAGCTCTTCAATTCCAAATAATTTTATACAATATTCATATCAACCTAAATATTCTCTGAGATCTTTATAAATGTATGTAACATATTTCTCTATTCAGAAAACAACCTTAAAATTATATGACTGTGTATAACACCCTTTGCATGATATGTGTGCATATTCCCCAAACACCTTGTTTTTTCACATAGTTTGAGTTTCTCTGATGTTAGTTTTTTTTTTTTTTTTTTTTTTTTTGAGACGGAGTTTCGCCCTTGTTACCCAGGCTGGAGTGCAATGGCGCGATCTCGGCTCACCGCAACCTCCGCCTCCTGGGTTCAGGCAATTCTCCTGCCTCAGCCTCCTGAGTAGCTGGGATTACAGGCACGCGCCACCATGCCCAGCTAATTTTTTGTATTTTTAGTAGAGACGGGGTTTCACCATGTTGACCAGGATGGTCTCGATCTCTTGACCTCGTGATCCACCCGCCTCGGCCTCCCAAAGTGCTGGGATTACAGGTTTGAGCCACCGCGCCCGGCCTGATGTTAGTTTTTTTAAAAAATCGAGAAAGCAATTTTTTTAAAGCCCAGTTCCTACTATTTGTACAACCATACCATGGAGAGTATGAAGAAACACAAGTACTACACTCTGTTGTAGCTCTGTTCATATCCCCTAAAGAAACCTTTACAACAATTCAACATAGGAAAACAATTGAAAAAAAAAAATACACACACACACACACACACATATATATGTGTGTGTGTATATATATATATATATAGCACTAGACAATACAGATTTGTTTCCTGACTTAAGTTGGGATCCCCAGATGACGATTTGTATGAAAGTGATTTGGGGAGCAGGGAAGTGGGGCCAGGAAGAGAAATCCCATGAAGGGTAACCTCGGCTTAGTCTTGCAGTCTTTGGAGACCATGTTCTGGTCGGGGGCCAGGGAGCTGCGGTAATTATTCTTCCCGTCCATCAGCCCCTAGGATGAGGCACCCTGGGTTGTGGGTGTGGTGGGCAGTTATATTAAATACAGTTCTAGGCACGCGGCTGTCTGCACTAGGGTTATCGCTGCTTAAAAGCAGCCTTACAACAGTGAGATGTGGGTGCTTGCTCTAGAGAGTGGAAGCTCACCAGTGTGCATGTCAATATGATCAGTGTGCCTGGAAATGGCTAAGCGTGCTAATGGGATATGAGTAGATCTCTGAGAGCATCTGACCACCTCTACTATGGTGGATTGAGGCTGGATATGATCTTGCCAAATTAATTATATAGGCAAATATTGCTGTAACAGATCAGAGAACAAAGAGATCTGATCACAGAGGCATGTGCCCAGGTCCCCTTGCTATACATTTCACAGGGACAGATTTGCCCCAGTTCATTGCCACCTGAGACTGAATAAGTCCACCTACTTCTGGGGTTTGGTGTAAAGAAGACACTTTCCCAGAGATATAAATTACATTCGACAATAATGTATTATCACTATAAAAAAAGGTAAATTTTGATCTCTATCTACTTTACTCTCTATATATTTCTTAATTACTTCAGTACTCAGGTGAGGAAATGGAGTGTTATTTATTGGACCTTCATGAACCTCAATAAGTAATAATAGTTAACATTTATTGAGAGCTATGTGCCAGGAACAAGTCTAAGTACTTTACAGAAATGGTCTTATTGCATCTTTTCAACAGACCTATGACATAGGTCCTGTTTGCACTTTTTTAATTGTGGAGCATGAGGCACAGAGAGGTTAATTATCTTGCCCAAGGTTACACTGCTGTAATAGGAAACCAGGATTTTAACACAAAGTCAATCTAGGTATGAAATCTATTCTTTAACCACTAGGTTAAAGACAATTGAAGTGAGAACAAGAAGATGTACAAGGGCTTCTGTGGCCAGAGGATAATGACTGTACCACAGAAGGCACAGGATAGGTTTTTTAGTGAGGACCATGATGGCGAATTAGAATGTAAAGGTCAGTGAGACCTAGGGCAGGCTGAGATCACAATGAGAACCACAGGCTTTTAACCCAGCTGAAAGAACAAACCAGAAGTTTGCTAACCACACCCCAGTGGACACTAGTATAAAGAGACACACAGATCTGACAGACCAGAAATCTATTACCTGGGACCAGAGAAGTCTGAGAGGTGAGTTACAAGGATAATCAAAAGGCACCCACTTATCTTCCTCCAATCCCACAAGGTCACACAGGGACTCACCACTCCCAATAAACCCAGTTTTCACATTGGTTGTTTTACAATATGTCTCAGAGTAACTGTTCATTCTGCTTCGGATCCACAGGGCTTCTCAAATTGGTGGATTGATACCTTTCATCAGTTTTGGAATACAGTCATACGTTGATGAATGATGGGGATACTTTCTGGGAAATATGACCCTAGAAAATATTGTCGTTGTGTGACCAGCATAGAGCATACTTACACAAAGCTAGATGGCATAACCTACTACACACCTAGGCTATATGGTATAGCCTATTGCTCCTAGGCCACAAACCTGTGCAGCATGTTACTGCACTGAATATTGTAGGCAATTATAACACAATGGTAAGTATTTGTGTATCTAAATATAAAAAAGGCACAGTAAGAATATGGCATTATAATCTTTTTGGACCACCTTTGTATTTGTGGTCTGCTGCTTACTGAAACATTTTATGTGGTATATGGCTGTATTCTCAGCCATTATCTCCTCAAATGTTGTTTATTCCTCATTCTCACTCTCCTGTCCTTCTGGAACTCAAAATATTTTAAGCTTTCCTTCATATAAATATTTTCATCTATTGTTAATTACTTTTTTTAAATATTGTAATATTTGGGGATTTTCTTCCATTATAGCTCTAGGTGATTGTGGTTTCTGTATCTGGTATGTATTGGTTTCTTTGTATTACTTGCTAAATTATTTTATTGTTTGTAATAGTTTTACAGTTGATTCACCTAGGTCTTCATGTTATCTGAAAATAGTAATGGCTCCATTGATTGATAAATGGATAAAGAAAATACACACACACACACACACACACACACACACACAATGGATGCTATTCAGTCATAAAAGATAATGAACTCGTGTCATTTGCAGCAACATGGATGGAACTGGAGGTTATGTTAAGTAAAATAAGTCAGGCACAGAAAGACAGATGCCACATGTCCTCACTTACACATGAGAGCTAAAAAATAATTGACCTCATAGAGATAGAGAACAGAATGATAGATATTAGAAGCTGGTAGGATTGTTTGGGTGGGAGGAAAGATAAAGAGAGGTTAATTAGTGAGTACAAACATCCAGTTAGATAGAACAAATAAGCCCTGATATACAACAGCAGAGTAGGGTAGCCATAGTTAGCAACATTGCATAGTATTTTTGTTAGCAACATTCCAAAGTATTTTTCAAAGTAGTCAGAAAAGAGGACTTGAAATGTTAACAACATATAGAAATGATAATCAAGGTGCTAGCTACACAAACACCCTGACTTAATCATTACACATTCTATGCATATTTTGTATCCATTTAAAAAATAATAATAGCATTACCCTTCCTTTCCAATTTCATACTTGTTTTTTTCCTTTTTGCTAATTGCATTGATTAGTACCTCCTGCACAGTATGAATTGATGATAGTGGGTATCCCTGTCATGTTTCTGATATCAAAGGAAATAATCTCAGTTTGGGGCCAAAAAAAAAAAGCTTTACCTCATCATTTTAATGATCTGTCTTTTCCTGTCACACTGAGTTTTGTTTCAAGTCAAGAATGGTTGTTGACTTTTGCCAAATGCCTTTCAACATTTATAGAGATGATCAATAGTTTATCTTCTAAAAACTATTAATTTAATGAATTATATTAATAGATTTTCTAGGGCCAGGTGTGGTGGTTCACATCTATAATCCCAGCACTTTGGGAGGCTCAGGTGGGCAGATTACCTGAGGTCAGGAGTTTGAAACCAGCCTGGCCAACATGGTGAAACTCCATCTCTACTAAAAATAACAAAATTAGCCAGGCGTGGTAGCTAATTGGGAGGCTGAAGCAGGAGAATCACTTGAACCCAAGAGGCAGAGATTGCAGTGAGTGAGCCAAGACCATGCCATTTCACTCCAGCCTGGGCAAAAAAAGAGCAAAATTCCTTCCAAAAAAAAAAAAATTCCTAAACTATTCTTGCCCTCCTGAACTAAAATTTTACTTGGCCATAATATTAATTTAATATTTTTATGGAATATATTCTCCAATATTTTATTCAGGATTACTGCATTGACATTTATAAGTGGATCTGATCTTTAGTTATACTTGTTCCTTTTTTTAAAAAGAAAGTTTTTATTAACAAAAGATTTTCTTAATTCACGTTTCAATTTTAATATTAAATAGTTGAAGATTTTCATTTATGAACATTTTATTCCAGTTTAGTCCTCTTAAATTCATTTGGTTGCTGTGCATTTATATTTAACAAGCAAAAGCTATGAATTACCAGCTATTTTTTTAAAAAGGTAACTAACTACACTAGAAAATAATAATTTGTAAAATTGTAACATTAGATCAGAGTTTTAAAAATCCAACAAAGGATAAGGATTTGTTTTAAAATCTTTTAGCATTAGGGCATTATACATTTTTCAGAACAAGGAAAATTTGCAGAAATTATACAAGGTAACTTTTTGTCAAATATCAATATTTAGCAAGGTTTTATTTAGCTGAAATGTTATTTCACTGGTAAAAACTATCTCCAGTTACAAAAAAAATTCAGAAACATTATTAAATTTAACCTGCTTTTATAAATGTTCTAAGCAGTCTTAAGCCAAATAATATTTTAAGTAGAAAAACAATAATTTTAAAATATTTTTATTAAAATAGTTTTTTATGCTGTTTCTGTGGTTTATGTACAGATATTAACTGATCTCTTTGATAGGAAACATGACTAAAGTTTATCACATTAAGCACTCTAAAATAAAGGCGAGAGCCAATCATCTTCTAGCAAAAATACTTTGTATGCGACCACTGCAAATGTCAAAGCTATTATTTAGTGGTTGATTATTGCCTGCTACAAAATATGAAACAAAGTACATTTACTGGGTTGTTTTTCAGTTTGCAGCTGTCCTCTGACCTCCCAAACATGGGGTTCCCAAAAATAAAAGCTGCAGTGCAATTCACTTAGTGGTTAGTTTCAGGCCAGTCCTCCCCTCGTCATTGTCCTTGTTCTTCCCCACTGCCCCCAAACTCTACAGTGGCACCATATTATGAAAAACATTAAGTACCTGGGGTTTACGTTTCAGAACAAGACATCATTTGAATAATTTCAAATGGTTTTTACATGAAGGAGGTGTACATCATTTGAATAATTTCAAAAAAAGATGTTTTGTGGTCACAATTACTTTAAAAAGTAATTACATTCAAATTACCTAACATATCATGCCTTAGCAATCACAAACCATATGGCAATTTTTAAGTTAGGCAAATGTGAAGTGCTAAAAGATGCGAACTGCTGTTCTTCTGTTTAAGTTAGAGTGCGGGTAAAAACTCAGGTAATGACTTTATTTTTTCCGTTAGCATAACCAGCCCATGGTACAGCAGACTAAATCATAAAGTACAAATCCAAGTAAGATAATACCTTTACTAAGTTACATAACGTTGGCAAATTAATACAGTACTCTTTAATATAATGAAACCATATTTTTGGCTTGGCGCAGTGGGTTATGCCTGTAGCCCTAGCACTTTCGGAGGCTGAGGCGAACGTATCACCTGAGGCCAGGAGTTCAAGACCAGCCTGGCCAACGTGGTGACACCTCATCTCTACTGAAAGTATAAGGATTAACCAGGAGTGTCAGTGTGCACTGGTAGTCCCAGCTACTCAGGAGGCTGAGGAACAAGAATCACCTGGGAGGAGGTTGCAATGAGCCTGCTCCACTGCACTCCAGCTTGGACAACAGAGCAAGACATTGTTTCAAAACTAAAGAAAACACAAAACTATACTTTTGTTGGAGTCATATGTTACTTTAATGATAATTTTTCACTCCCAAAATATTTAAGCACCAAATCAAAACACTGGTTTTTAATGGTGGTTTATAGCAGAGCAAGTTACTTTACACAAAATATAGTTTAAAACTACACAATTTCTCCTTTTAAGTGCGTTCCCTTGTGCAAGCTGTTGAAGTGTACAGCAGCAGAGCAATGGGCATCTATAGGAAGTGGCTCTGCTCTGTTCTGGAATTGGTCCAAAGGCAGGTGGAGTTCCAATGTATTTAAAGCTTTAAAATTCTACCTCAAGGAGATTTAATGCCCATACCAATTTCCAAGGACTTCTTGTTAATTTTTCACATAAATACTGGAACCCTCAAAATCAGATAGTAATTTCAAACAACATTAATTTCAGATGATCCCTTTTATTTAGAAGCCCTTCTGTTTTGATCAAAAGTCACGTAGCCAGCTTATCAAAAAAAAATTCTACCTAAAATATAATTGTAATTTTAAAATGACAAATAAATATACAGTCAGCTTGGAGAGACCTGGGGTACCCAATGTTGTCTACCAACTTTCATGATCACTTCTCTGCAAATGCTGCTGCTGCCACTGGAGTCCTTGTGCTTCCTCTTGCTGAGGCTGTCAATTCTTCAATCTCAGCTTTTTTTTTTTGAGACAGAGTCCTTGTGCTTCCTCTTGCTGAGGCTATCAATTCTTCAATCTCAGCATTTTTTTTTTTTCCGCTCTTGTCACCCAGGCGGGAGTGCAATGGTGCGATTTCTGCTCACTGCAAGCTCAACCTCCCAGGTTCAAGCCATTCTCCTGCCTCAGCCTCCCAAGTAGCTGGATTACAGGTGCCCACCACCACACACAGCTAATTTTTTTTATTTTTTAGCAGAGATGGGGTTTCATTATGTTGGCCAGGCTGGTCTCAAACTCCTGACCTCAGGGATCCACCTGCCTTGGCCTCCCAAAGTACTAGGATTACAGGCATGAGCCATTGTGCCCAGCCCAGTCTCAGCATTTAATTTGTGTATTACCCATGCCATTGCTTCACCATCTTTACTAGCACTTGAGGATATCATACTTGCCATCATTCCTTCAAGGTAACTGCAGAGGCTAACTCCTTTCAAGGTGATTATGGCTTCTTGAGTCAAAATAGTTATTTCTGGATCCTGAGGATGTGGTTTGTACATAAGTCTCTCATATACTGAAACCATATTTGTAAATGAAATATTAGATTTAAGTTTCATCGCTTTCTCTACAGGATCAACAGAATGTTCTTGCACATATGTTTTGGTTCTTGCTACACCAATAAGACATTTCACAATGGACAGCAGTCCCCACCTTGTGCTGAGAAGTCTGTGGCTGTGCAACTTTCCAGAGGGATCTACATGTCTGTTCAACACATTAATTCCAACCACACTTGGGTTCATAGGGTTTGGGTATTTCTGCATTACAGCTGTCACAAGAGTTTGCCATGAGTGGTCAAAGACATGCTCTGAAGTCCAGGTCTTCATGGTGCTGGTAGCTTGAGCAATGTCTGGTGGCACCAACGGACAATGAAGCACAGAGGTTATACCTGCCCCCACCCTGACCCCAGCACCCCACCTAGCCCACAGAATACAGGTGCCCTCGGGCCAAACACCAGGGATCTCCTGACATGTGGCCCAGTTATATTTGTCTCATAAAGAGAATATGGAGGTTTTGATATAGGAGTGCTGGGAAGGAAACAGTGTGGGCCCTTTAAATGATAGGGAAAGGGGGAAGGGAAGTGCTGGGTAGAGAAAGGCGGGTCTCTGGCTAGGGCTCCACCCCCATGGACCTAGGTGAGGACAGGCATTTCCTGCCCAAATGTTGCAATTCCCAAGACCACCCTGGACTGCCATGCCCCCATCCTGGCCCTATAAAAACCTGAGACCCTAGCAGGCAGACACAGAATCAGCTAGGCATCATGAGGAACACATCAGTGGAAGAAGACACACACAAGCTCTGGTTACTGAGAACCCGCTGGCAGAAGACGGAAGAGCAGCAGCAGGCCATCAACTGGCAGAATAGGTGGTTTAGCCAGAGCAGTCAGAGAAGAGTCAAGCTGCTGTGTGGTGCAACTCCAGGGGAAAATCATCTCCCTTCTGGCTCCTCCATCTGCTGAGAGCTACTTCTACTCAATAAAACCTTGTATTTGTTCTCCAAGCCCACGTGTGATCTGATTCTTTGGGTATACCAAGGCAAGAACCCAGGGATACAGAAAACCCTCCATTCTTGCAATAAGGCAGGGGTCTAATTGAGTTGAGTAACACAAGCTGCCTACAGATGGGTAAACTAAAAGAGCACACTGTAACACACACCCACTGGGCCTTCGGCTTTAAACATTCACCCCTAGACACTGCTAGGGGGTCAGAGCCCCACAGCCTGCCTGTCTGTATGCTCCCCTAGAGGTTTGAGCAGCAGGGCACTGAAGAAGTGAGCCATACCCCAACACACATCCTGCAAGAAGGACAAGGGAACCTTTCCCATTTCAACCGGGAGCTCATTCGAGATAGCAGGTGAGTGTAAGCGAATGCAAAATTGTCCTGTTTGCCTCTCTTCCAAAACGCTGACATGTCTCTCTTTCCTTGAGTAAGAGGCTCTGTTTCTCTTCACAGAGTTTTAAACTACTCTGACCAGCCAGTCAAAACCCCCAGACTTTTCTCGCTCTCACGTGGTTTGAAATGGCTCTTTTACCTTCCTTTATAATGTTAAGAGTTTTGCCACAGGCTGCAGCAATGTTACTAAGTAAAATGCGCGTTAGGGTGAGCTGTCAAAGGTGCAAAACAGACCACCTATTCCTAGAAGTGACATGTATGCCTCGACAGCCGCATGCCCGCACAGCTCAGGGCATCTCTCCTTACCCTTTCCCCTCCCAGCTCAGGCAGCTAGTGTAAGGCCGGTTGCCTCGCCGGGAGCTCGGACAAGCCCATCCCTCTACACGCCTGAAATTACGTCACCAGAATCTGCACTCAGCATCTAGCTTTGCCACGCCCACCTCTGCACTCAACACTAAACTCTGCACTGGGCACCTAGCCCACCGTTGGAAATCCCCTCTGCACTCAGCACCAGGATCTGCACTGGACACTAAACTCTGCACTCAGCACCTAGCCAGCCACTGGAAAACCCTGCCAAAATTTAAAAGAAACCCCGCCAAAAGCTGTCCAATAGCATATTGCCCCATCCAGTCAGCTCACCAGAAATCCCACCTACCTACCTATAGCAGCTTACCATGTCCACGTCCTGTTTCTCCACAGCCAATCAGAGCACCTTTCCTCCCTATATAACCCACCGCCCGAGAGGAGTCAGGAGTGACTTCCCTGGCCTCTTTCCCCAGGACCACAGAACCTCGCCCGGGAGCTTGGCATCTAATTGTTCTCATGCAGGCCTCAGTTTCTTCATTTTAAACTCGGCAATAGACCTCACAGAGAATAAACCTTACACCTAGGTGTGCCCGTAGCAGGCAAAGGCCAAGCCCAATAGCCACAAGGCAGGTGGGAGAAAGCCGTGAGGGTAGCTGTGATCCTACAGGGCCAACAGACAAGCACTTCTCACCAACAGAACTTTTTCTCCCTGGCCAAGGAATTCATGCCAGTTTGGGAGAAAAGATGTAAGAATTAGAAAGGCTCGCTTGCACTAAGCAAGAGGTTCCCCCAGAATCTCCCCCTTTTCCCCCTTAAACTATTTTTCTCTTTTTCCCGTTTCTAAGTGAGAGCCCCACCCTGCCCCCCCAACACACACACACACACACACACACACACACACACACACTCTGTTTCTGATAGGGAAGTTAATGAAGGAATGGCCCCTGCTGGCTGTGAACTGCAAATTCGAAGGCACATTTGAGACACTCTAAACAGATACAAACAGCCTCTAAAATGCCTTTTCAGTCCCAAACTCAATTCCAACCTTCAGGCAGAGGCTTTAGAAAGAAAAACCAGGTCTGAGGGATCCAAAGCCAGGCAACAGGTACAATGTAAATGGGCAGGACCAATTCCTGCTGACTGAACCCTCCATCCTACAGAAGGAGACCATGCTTTGTGGCATAAACAGGCCCAGGGAACTCAAGTTTGCGAACAGCAGGGAGAAATGGAGGCATAGGTGAGG
This sequence comes from Sapajus apella, assembly GCF_009761245.1. Classification (NCBI taxonomy): domain Eukaryota; kingdom Metazoa; phylum Chordata; class Mammalia; order Primates; family Cebidae; genus Sapajus; species Sapajus apella. Next base: position 23,072,407 of record NW_022436962.1, on the reverse strand, counting down.
GTGGTTAATTCCTATTCCTCAGGTTTTCCCTGCTTTATGGGTACATACTGCATTGGTACCTATGGCCAGCACTTGACAAAGTTTCCAGGGCTCAGGGATAAGGGGTGGAGAATGAAGGGAGGACTCCCGCTTTCTCTCTCCATCACACCCTGAGGTTTTGCTGAAAGGAGGAAGGGAATGAAGGACACCTCTGTTCCCCATCTTTCAGAATGGGCAGCCAGTTCTCTTCACCACCCCCAGCTTATATTCCTCTCGAGGGTTTCCTGAACCATTGGGACTGCTTTGACCCTCAGAATCTGGAGGAGGAATGCCTCAGCCCTCTGCACAAAAGTTTGGCCAAATTATGGAGGACTGAGTTAACCCCAGAAAGCAACAATTCATGTTGATACCATCCAGTAGTTGGAACTTTTCTGTAGACGTGAGGACTGAGCCCCCATATATGCAGCCTTTCCATATCTTGCAAGGCAATCCAGACCTTTGCCAACAATGTAAGATTGATCCAGCCCTCCTCTTTGCTATCTTAGGGAAGGCTGCAAGGGGCAGGCCCAGGGAATTAAAGATATGAATCCCAGAAGCACCCCCAGCAGAGGAGCCAGCTCCCTCAAGCCCTGCTCCTCCAGGTCCACCCTTACCTCCCTATCAAGCGTCAGCCTCTCAGTTGCCCCCTCCTAAAAATTCTCACCCTAAACAAGCCCCAGTCTCATGCTTGCCCCTCCAACGCATGCCCAGTGAATTTGGGCCCAGTAAAGTCTAGGTCCCCTTCTCATTACGGGACTCAAAGCAAATTAAAGGGGATCTTGGCAAGTTTTCAGATGACCCTGATAGATACATAGAGGCAATCCAGAATTTCACTCAAATATTTGAACTCTCCTGGAGAGACGTTATGTTACTTTTGAATCAGACCCTGACAGACACAGGCTGCTCTGCAATCAGCAGAGAGATTTGGGGATGAGCTTTGTATCACACACAGCATCAGAAAGGGGGAGAACATCCAACCAAAAGAGAAATACCAGTGAATTACCCTAAATGGGATCCCAATGATGAGGTGGAAGACTAGAGGCAGAGACACTTTCAGGTGTGCTTAATCTAAGGCTTAGGCAGGACTAGAACCAAGCCTCTCAATTATATTAAGTTGTCCCTGGTCAACCAGGGATTTGATGAAAATCTCTCTGCCTTCCTGGAAAGGCTAAGAGAGGCCTTGGTAAAGCACACCTCTCTCTCTCCTGATTCAGCCGAGGGACAGTTAATCCTAAAGGATAAATTTATTACTCAGGCTTCCCCTGATATCAGGAGGAAGGTGCCGAAATGGGCCCTGGGACCAGAAAGTACATTGGAGGACCTCCAGAAAGTGGCCACCTCGGCCTTTTGTAATAGAGACAGGAAGGCCTGGGAAAGAGAGAGGAGATACAGGTATTCCCAGGCTGCACCTGTTAACTGCTACAAGATATGGTAAGAATAGTTATCTCTCTTCTAAAAGTTTAACCGCTCCCATACAAGGTTTAATTTCTTTCACCAGGGTGAAATAGCTCAGAGTACAATGTCGTCGTTAGCATATTTCACTTCTTATTGCTGTAATCTTTGGCACTTAATTCTTGTATAATACACATGTTTTTATAAAAATTTGCTCTTATAGGGTTAAGTATGCATGGGTTAAACAGGTGAGCCAAGATCGCGCCACTGCACTCCAGCCTGGGTGACAGAGTGAGACTGCGTCTCAAAACAACAAGAACAACAATAAAAACTTACTTTTTTTCTCTCATACCTGGAAGCCAATAAACTGCAAACATTGTTTGGAGCCTCAGTGAAGAGAACCGGAGCGTCGGATGATGGCTCCCCTTTGCTAGGAACCCTTAGATAGACCTCTGGGAGGAGTCTGACTGCCTTTTTCCTCCAAAACAACACGCCTTGTCAGTAGGAAGCAGCTAAGGCTGGTCATCATACACATTCTAGCGACAGTTAGATGTTTCTCTTAGAGTGCGGAAATGATGCGGGAGTGCTGAGAAGGGAAGAGTGTGGCCCCTTTAAATGATACAGAACAGGGCAAGGGAAGCGCTGGGTAGAGAAAGACAGGTCCCTGGCTAGGGCTCCACCCCCACGGACCTAGGCGAGGGCAGGACACTCCTGACTAAATGTTGCATTTCCCAAGACCACCCTGGCCTGCCACGCCCCCATCCTGGGCCTATAAAAACCTGAGACCCTAGTGGGCAGACACGGAAGTGGTTGGATGTTGTGAGGAACGTGTCAGTGGAAGAAGACGCAAAGGGCTGGTTGTCCAGAGCCCGGCCTGTGGAAGAGCTTGCCGACAGGCACGGCAGGCCGGCAGGCCATCCACCAGCGGAAAGACATGGACTTTGGCTGGAGTGGTCAGAGAAGTCATGCCGCTGAGCAGCCCGACTCCAGGAAAAACCGTCTCCCCTCTGGCTCCCCCATCTGCTGAGAGCTACTACTACTCAATAAAACGTTACACTAGTTCTCCAAGCCCACATGTGATCCTATTCTTTTGCTACACCAAGGCAAAAACCTTGGGATACAGAAATCTCTGTCCTTGTGATAAGAAAGGGGGTCTAATTGAGGTGGTTTACACAAGCCACCTGTAGACAGCAACCTAGAAGAGCACCCGCCCACTGGGGCTTCAGCAGTAAACCTTTACCCCTAGACACTGCCATGGGGCAGAGCCCCACAGCCTGCCCTAGAGGTTTGAGCAGTAGGGTACTGAAGAAGCCAGCCACACACCCCTTGCACGCCCTGCGAGGGGGACCTTTCCCATTTCAGTTTCATTTATTTTCCAAGGTGATAGAATTGTTTAAAAGCCACTAGAGGCTGGGCACAGTGGCTCATTCCTATAATCCCAGCACTTTGGGAGGCCAAGGTGGATGGATCACTTGAGGTCAGGAGTTCTGTCAAGCCTGACAGAACAGCCTGGCTAACATGGTGAAACACCAACTCTACTAAAAATACAAAAATTAGCCAGGTGTGGTAGCACAGGCCTGTAATCCCAGCTACTGGGAAGGCTGAGGCAGGAGAATTGCTTGAACCCAGGAGGCAGAGGTTGCAATGAGCTGAGATTGTGTCACTGCACTCCAGCCTGGGCAACAGAGCAAGACTCTATCTCAAAAAAAAAAAAAAAAAAAAGCCATTGAATTATTTGCCCTTTAATGCCTTTGTCAAATTCATCTGTAACACAATCTGGTCTTGTTGCCTTGATGGGGGGTGTAACTATTTGAAAGTTTTCCCTATTTCTTCTATAAAAATCAGACTGTTTAGATTTTCCAACTCTTCTGGAGTCATTTTTGATAAATGTGGTAAATTTCTAGGAAGTTATTCATTTGTATCAAGGTTTTAAAATTCATTTGCATGGAGTTCAGCCATCTTAAATGGTTCTTCTAATGTGATTATTTCCCCTTTATCATTTTGTATTTTGTGTATCTGTACTTTCTGTGTTTTTTCTTAAAGTTTCCTAGGCTGGACAGATCAACGAGACAGAAAATTAACAAGGATATCCGGGACTTGAACTCAGATCTGGAACAAGTAAACTTAATAAACATTTATAGAACTCCCCACTTTAAATACACAAAATATACACTCTTATCAGTACTACATCACACCTACTTACAGGTTTAAATGAAATATTGGTTGGCTGCTTGTTTGTTATTTTCTTCCCTCATTTTTTCCTGTCTTCATTATTAAGCACAATTATTGGTATAAAAGAGGTTTTCAATACCCATTTTTAGACTGCATTCTAGCCTGAACAATAAAGCAACACTTCCGTTCTCTCTCCCTCTTCCTCTTTCTTCCTCTCCTTCATTCTTTTATTATTATTTATTTATTTATTTATTTTTCTTTCTTTTTTTAAAAAAAAAGAAGGTACAACAATGGGCCCACAACCATCGAATTCACTGGTCCTACTATCTACCCCATTACCAGGAACAGCCAGCCTGACAGAAAAAAAAAGTTTCCTAGGCTGTTTCTCAATGTTGAATGTTATGTGCCAAATTTTCTGGAAGCTGGAATTCTAGTACAGACCCAGGTATGTTTTAAAAGTTAGTTTAGGATAAAAGTGACATTTTAAGTCAGCTGAAGAAATTTACCAAATTGCATTAAAAGAAATAATGATTAATATATATTTGGGGAAAAAGTAGACTCCATATCTAATAGCAGTCGCTGAATGAAACTCCAAATAAATTTAAAAGTTATTCCTGAAATGTATGTGAGAAGAAAATATAGTAGGACATTTTTCTAACTTTGGAAGAAGGAAATCATTTCTAAACAAGGCAAAAAAAAAAAAGGCCATAAAAATAATTGTAGATTGGATCAATTAAAATTTCAATGCAGTAAAAGACATCACATGTAAAATTAAGTTACATTACAGGGAGAAAACTTTGCAAGATACTTAACTAATAGTTAATAATCTAGCATACATTGAATTCTTGCAAATTAATAAGGAAATGCTAAATTGCCTGATTAAAAAATGGACAAAGAACGGAAAGGAAATTTTACAGAAAAAAGTATAAACAGAATAAATAAAAGGATATTCAATTTAATGTCATCTGAAAAGTGCAAATTAGAACAAGTGTACCAATTTTGCCTATCAGAATGATATCAATTAAAATAATTGAAAATATTAAATGTTTGAGCAGAATTGGATAGGAAATATAAAATATAGAAGGGGTGAATCTGAAAGATCACTGTAGAAAAATGCATATACCCTTTCATTCAGCAATTACTCCATTCTAAAGAAATAATGTAGCTTCACGAAGATGAATATACAAGAACATTCATTATTGGTTATATAGGGAAATGGTCAAACAATACATATTATATGCATAATATGAAATACTGGTTGTCATTATAAGAAGGAGCTAGAGCTGCCTGCAGTGATGTGTGAAACTCTAAAGATCTACTGTTAAATGAAAAAACAGTTTGAATAATAATCTATGTATTATTATCACATGTGTAAAACAAATAGCAAAACTGTGTGTGTGGTGCATAGTGTATATATATAAATGCATTTTTTAAAAAAGACCAAAGACCAAAACATGCTGTCTTAGTCCATTTAGGCTGAAATACCTTAGGCTAGGTAATCTAAAAGCAAATAGAAATTTGTTGCTCATAATTCTAGGCTGGGAAGTCCAAGATCGAAGAATCAAAGTATTAGGGATTTCTGGAGTGTCAATTTCTCTGACTGGAAACCTCTGTGGCTATGGTGCCTTTGCCCAAGTTCTTGTCCTGCATCCAGACAAGTGAAGGATGAAGAAGAGTTTTATTTAGTGATAGAACAGCTCAGAGGAGTGGGTAGCTCCTCTCTGCAGGCAGGTCATCCAGTGGAGTGTTTGGCTGTCAGCAGAGAGGAGGCCCTGGAGAGGATGGCTCCTCTCTGCAGGCAAGTAATTCGGATGTTTTTGCAGGTCTCTGAAGCTCTCAACAGAGAAAATAGCTCCTCTCTGCTGGCAGGTTATCTCTGTAGCTCTCAGTGGAGAGGGTACTCCTCTCTACAGCTGATCGGCCTAACTCTCTACACTCTTCGTCCTCAGCGATCCTCTGCTCTACTCTGGCTGAGACCAGGGCTTTTACAGACCTCAGAGGCAAAGAAATGTGTGCCCATTGGTCCATGGGTGGAGATGGGCAGGCAGAAGAGGAACCCCGAGTCCCCACTCTGGTGGGAGAAACTGGCAGCCTAGCCCCCAGCCTTCAGGCCCTCCATGGCCTTAGGGTGTGGCCTTACTGGTGACCCCTGCTCCCTTCTGCCCAGGACTCTGTCTGCTTCCTGCTGCCATTCATGGCCCGAGGGCTTGGCTCCCAGATCGGAGAGGATGCTGGGAGCCAAGAGAGGCCAGACAGTGGGAGCAGACACCCCTGAGCCTGTAGAGACGGGGGTGAAGGGGGCCTTCCTGGGGGGGGCCCAAGGATGCTGAAGGGTGCAGGCTGCAGAGATGCCCAGGTCCTGCGCCTGGGAGAGCAGCAGCTGCTGCACTGGCAGCTCCCGCCTCGCCAACTTGGAAGGGGCAGGGCTCCAGCTTTTTCTGGCTCCTGCCTGCTTCCTGGAGCCCGAGGCCCAGGTCTGTAGCCACAGGCGACGCAGCTGCAGCTACACCTGAGAGGGCAGATCCTGCCTGTTCCCAGCTTCCCCAAGAGCACGGGGAGGCTTGGATCCACAGTTGCAGTCTGGGCTGCTGTAGCCCCAGTGGGTCTCCTGCCTGCTACGTAGAGCAGAAGGCCTGGGTCTGCAGCTGTGGTTTGGGGAGCTGGAGCAGCACGGGGAGGGCCCATCCCAACTCAGAAAGGGCGGGGCTCCCACTTGCTCCATGGAGTATGCAGCCTGCTTCAGCCGGCATGATGGCAGCAGCCACTGCCATCAAAATGATTCAGTGTCTGTGAGGGCCTGTTCCTCATGAGTGGCACCTTCTTGCTGTGTCTTCATAGAAGAGGCAAACAGGTTCCCTCAAGTCTTTTATAAGGGCACTAATCCCATCTCTTAAAGGGCCCTACCTTCTAATACCATTACCTTGGTGGTTAGATTTCTTTCCTTCCTTCCTTCCTTCCTTCCTTCCTTCCTTCCTTCCTCCCTCCCTCCCTCCCTCCCTCCCTCCCTTCCTTCCTTCCTTCCTTTCTTTTCTTTCTTGAGACAGAGACTTGCTCTGTCGCCAGGCGGAGTGCAGTGGTGCAAGCTCGGCTCACTGCAACCCCCGCCTCCCGGGTTCAAGCGATTCTTCCGCCTCAGCCTCGCAAGTAGCTGGGACTACAGGCATGTGCCACCACGCCCAGCTAATTTTTGTATTTTTAGTAGAGACGGGGTTTTACTATGTTGGCCAGGATGGTCTCCATCTCTTGACCTCGTGATCCACCCGCCTGGCCTCCCATGGTGCTGGGATTACAGGCGTGAGCCACCGCACCCGGCCGATTAAGTTTCAACATACAAATTTTGGGGTATACAAGCATTTAGACCATAGCAGATGTTTGGCAAAACGTTGACATTCTCCCTTCTAGATAGATAAGGCAGTGTGGGAAGAATGAAGATATTCACATTTCTGTCTATATATTTCCTGTATTTGATATTATTTGAATAATTTATAACAAGAATGGATTTAAATATTACTAGTATTTTTTAAAGGCAGCAAATATAAACCAAAAATATAACTGATGGTATGAATCTGCCGTCAGGGCTGTTGACCCTCTGTCTCCAGCTCCTCTTCCATACTACTTAACAAAAGATCACTAGAGAGGATAGAAATATATATACAAGGCAGGTGTGGTGAGAACCAGCACATATGACCCATTGTCATCCAACCAGGAGACGCTTCCATGTTTCAGTCAAACACCTTGTAGTACAAAACGGGTCCTTCAGTAAGAAACAAATAGAGTCAAATCCTCCCTATCTCACGTACATATGCACACAAAGACACATATTCATTTATTCCCCACGTGTTTGTTGACTATGGATCTAATTATAATGCTGTTGTAAGTGTGAGTGGTAACACTTTCTCATCACCCTGTATAGGTAAAATGTGCATTTTATCAGACTTGCTGGGTCACCATGCCAGCTATTAATATAGCAGGGTCTGCTGCTATTGGTGATGATGGATGATTTTAGGAAATTTAAGACGAGCTGTTCTTCCTCACCCCACACCCACCTCAGGCTCCAACTGCTTATGCAGAGCTGAAGGCAGCTAGTGTTACGGTGAGAGAGAGTTTAGGAATGATCTATACAAAGGTGTGTTTCGTGTAGCCATCCCACTTTCGCTGTAGATAAGAACTAGTCTAGATCAGTGTTTATGAATTCATTTGTTTGGGAGGTAATGGGTTGTCACAAGAAGGAAATAGAACATAGGGTCAACAGATTTTGCAGGGGTGTCTGTAGCTTCTACAGATAGGGCAGTGGAAGTGACACCAGAAAGAGGCAAAAATTGAGAGCAGTGAGAAAAGCCGAATCTGACAAAACAGCAGCAGAGGTTGGGTCAGTTGCCTCAAGTTAAAAGAAAAGAGACTAGTTTAAGAACATGTGGGTGTATGATCCAGAGAAAAGATGATAAAGCATGTTAGGGTTGGGGTGGGAGCCAAACAAAGACTTTTGAGTCTTCAGGCCTTAAGCACTGAAGAAGATTATGAGGTGCTCCAGCATTCTTCCCATATGAAATTCCTATTTTAAAAAAAGTAATATTAATGCAAAGCTAAGTAAAATATAGAAAATAGCAAAGTTTTACCAAATATTTTGAAAAATATTTTGCCTTACTTTTTCTGGCACATCCAGCATTTTCTTAGGCTACCTACTGGGTTGTCTGTAATATTAGCTTCAACTGTGAGGCTGGGCTGGGTACTAGCCTGAGAAGACTCTTGTCCTCAGGAACCACGACACTGAGAGTCCACCTAGCTGGCTTGAGGCCTAAAGAAGGAAACTTATCTTAAAGGATGGTAAAGCTACAATGGACTACTTAAGGTAGGGGTGGGATAAGTACTGGTTAATTTTGGAGAACAAACATGAAGAAGCTGAGAAAACAGTTGGTGAGAACTATTTATTCACTAGTAGAAATCTGAGGTGGCCATAACCAAAGGTAATCTCAAATCTGCCATGAAAGCTGCCTGGATTGCCTTCCCCTAGCTATGAAAGAGGTTAAATAAGTCATCTCGAATGAGGGATGCCATCGGTTTCCAGAAATCTGCGTTTTATGTCTCCCCTTAATTGCTTTCTTCTGCAGTTCTTCAGGAAGCTCCAAGACCAGCAAGCATATAAGCAAATTGGAATGTAGACACTAGAAGCAATTTTCCCATGTTAGTAAGCTCAGCAGCATCCTCATACCATGTGACTTTCCAACAGTTGCTGCCCTATCCTCAGAGCCTCTGCCCAGCATGCACTGATACACCCAGAATGGTATCCCTTGATGCAATGCGTATACCACGGCACTATCCACTACCTCCTCATGCGTACACATTTCTCAGTTTGCAGGCTTAGAATCTCAAAATTGTTTCTACGGTACTGAACTCCCAGTTTTCTAAACCCCAACATGTTTTTTCTTGATCACACATCATCTTTTCAGATGACAGCATCCTGGCTTGAATCTGGGCCTAAGAACCGTTGAAGTCAAATTAAAACACGCTTTTATGATGATAAATTTATGGAAGTTAATAATTCAACTCACTGTTTGCTTGTATTTGTAACTTCAAAAAATTATTTTTGAGGCTTTGAAATTCATAACCCTCATATAAGTTCTACTTGTTTAATGGGACCAATCTGATGAATTTTAGCTCTGAAGCAAGCCACATCTTTGCACTGGGACAGTCCTATTTCCTAAACACAAATGGATTATTCCATTCTCAGGTGGGTTCTATTTCTGAAAATGTACCTTACCTTTGTAGGATGGTCATGTATTTCTTGAATTCCGGAGATAAAAGCCATCCTACCGTCACTTTCATTCAACTATATTGGATGTTTAAAAAGAACATTTAATTACAGAAAAAGACTTAATAATCCTGTATCTTTGAGGTCAAAATTTCAAGGTAGTCCTTATCAAAGAAATATACTTTTGCAGTAATCTGCCTTTGGCACTCTAACTAGAGGTAAGATAAACTAAATTCTGGCAAGTAAGGTGGAAAAATTGAAGTATTTCCATTTACCAGTTATGCATTTTTAGAAGAGGTCTGTTGTTTTTCTGTGGTATTAGACATGCAAATGAAGCAAGCCTCTCTCTGCCTCTATCTTGATTTGGTTTATATGTACCAGATTATCTCAAAGGAGTTATAATGGATCCATGTGATATGAAATGAACCACATCTAATAGACCTAAGATACACATGGTGAAATGGGCCTGACCAGAAGAAGTCTGGATTAGAAAACTAAGACGACATACTATTAGGAAAAGCTTGAAGTTCAGAAGCTATTGATGGATCATTCTATGGGAAAACAAATAGTGAACTTCCTAATACACTGTAATTAATTTAGGGGGTGCAGGTAATTTCGTTATTTATACTCTTCCATTGGTAACACATCATCATCAATGGTCTGCGGAACTCTTCTTTCTTTATCTTTTATTTCATTCATTCAACACATATTTATGAAATATTAATATATGCCACATGCCAAGTATTATTCTAGAAAGCAGGGATACAACACTGAACAAAACAAAGATCTTTGCTCTTATGGAGTTTACATTCCAGCAGGGTCATACAGGCAATAAATAATATAATGAATAAGTAAATTAAAAAGCATGTTAGAAAATGATGTGTGCTATGGAAAATCTGATAAATTCCTTCCCAAATAAGATGCAAACGAATGCAGATTTTAAAAATCAGAACGTTGGAGAACAGGAGTCATACCTTTCAACTGGAACCACAGAATTGGCTACATTAAAAAAGTTACTTCATTCTGAAGCCCCAGGGCAAACGTACATAAAAGAGAACACATGAGGACAAAGATAGAAACTTGGAAAGACATGCTCTGTTTCAGCAATTCTTAGAGTTCCAATATATTTTAACAGTACACTTAAATAAGCCCTTGGATAATTTTAGAGGGACATTGCTTAATCATTGACTACAGTTACTGTCTTTTATGCCACAATGTAATTTTTTTCTCTTCAAATTGAAATCAGGCAATTTTAACCAGATCTTAAGTTTAAATTTTAGACCATTCCAAGCACAAAAAGGCCCATTTCAACTGTTGTTAAATGCAACATTGACAGAAGTGCAGATAGAAAAGCCCTTTTGCTCACACCGCATAGTCTATTTAATGAAGTGCACTCCGTGACCCTAGCAAACCCGGTAACCAGCATTCATGACACAGTCCTATCTTTTCTGTTTTCCCCAATAGCTGCAAAGTCCTTGAAAGCAGGAATTGTTTTATTTTTTTAATTCTTGGACTCTAGCTCAGTGCCTAGCATATAATAATTAATTTAGAAATATTTGAAGAATGAAAAAATGCTCTGTAATTATATGAGTGAGAGAATTGAAGGGGTTGATAAGGAGTTGGAATTTCTTATTTAAATAGAAACATAATTTATATGGCCTCCACATTTCAGATCTATACATCTCTGGTTCTTCAAGGTAATTTTTTTTGCTGTCTGGAGTCCATGCCTGCCTTGTGTCTTCTGCTCAGCTGCAGATAGCAATGTAGAACTTTGCTCCTTAGTTCAGCTAAAACTGGGTTCTTGTCACATGACCAGAAAGAATTAAGAACATGGACACATTGAAGGGTGAGGGGAATGAAATGTATTGGGTGAAAAAGGAAAAGAGGAAAAAAACTTGCAGCAAAGCGAGAGTGGGTCCTGCTAACAAGGCCTCCCACCTCACAAATTGATTCCAGGCCACACGCAGGAACTAAAGAGCCGGGCTCCTCGCCCCTGCACCGGGCATGGACTTCCCGTGGCTCCACCCCATTCTCCCAGTGTGCAGGCCGGTCAGAGGTTCTCCGGAGACCCTTTTCCTTTATCTGCCTCTTGCATCTATTAACAGGAAAGACCTGCATCCTCAACATTTAACCCTACCTAGTTACTGAGGTGGCATAAACTAAACCTGGTCTTCTAGGGAGGAGGCCTGCTTGCCAGGCAGAGACCAACTCATTAAATGCCACCTTCTTTTACCCATGCTTCTGCGAGGATCATCCAAATGATTTTTCTAGGTCTTGGCTTCTGCTGTTTCCAAAGCACAGAGCCAAGGGAATGCCAAACACAGCACTGGAAGTAAAGTCAGACTCTGAATGCAACCAATGTGTCTAGCCACAAGGCTGCACAGCAAGACAGAAGCCAAACATGGAAACCAGAGTTATCCAGGCAGACAAGCTTACTTAATATTGTGTGTAGGAGGCAGACCCTGGAGAAATTCCAAGGTTCTGGAGCATTTTCCCAGAGACTTCTTTACATGGTTATCTAAGGTTTGGGGATAACAATATATCAAAACAGCTCATAGAGATTTTGTGAGGTTCCAATGAGTTAATGTCTGGCATCACTTACGAATGAAGAGAAAACTACTAATGGAAAGTGATGATCTTCCAGGAATCTTTATCTTTGTATTTCCCGCTCTCTGTCAAGCGCGTCTTCTCCCCTCACCGGCTTGTCAAGCTCCTCTTTTACCCTTTTACCCTTCCAAACCAGACTTAAATTTAATCTTCTCTTTGAAGTTTTGCTTGATTCTCCCTGGCAGATAGATGTTTCCTCCTCTGAGTTCACAAAGTACTTTGTACATAATCTTACAGCCAAAGAAACCATCTTTTCCAAACCAGAAATTTGTATGTACATTTTGACAAGTATGAGGGACAGTATTTTAAAAGGATACTGTTTAGGAAAATCAGGTTCATGAGCTTACCATATTTATTGCATTCTATCATGGCATATAGTGTCTTGGTTTCATGTGTTTCTGCCTGACTTAGTTTCACGTTTCTGAAGGAAAGGAACTATATTCATTTACCTTTGTATCTGTTCTCATATTAGCAACATGCTTGACAGATGATAGCTTCTTGGCTTATTGGTCAATAAATATTTCTGGAACACGTAATCTGTTTTTCACAGTATTCCATGTCTTAGTTTGTGTTTAATACTATATCTAGTCTACAAAATAAAACATTTTTAATGAAAAATAGCTTAAAATCTGTTTTATCACACGGGTGTTTTAAACCATTTTGTTTTCAAACTCCATTCACCAAGCGTGAATTATTTTATTTTTTCTTTAAGAAGAATCAAAGCATGCAAACAATCACACGCTTATATCTACCTCTGCCTTTAAAAAAAAAGAGTGTCAACCTCTGCTAATCAGCCAAGTTCCTTTCAGAAGGCAGAGCCAGGATGGGAGAAGAAACTAAGATAAATTGGCCAAATTATATTAGAGGGGAACCAAGGTCAGAGCTCTAGAAATGGATCTCAGTGTGAGCTGCAAATACAAGAGGCGAGAGAGGAAAACAAACAGTAGGGGTTGACAGCAGGATGAGGGTAAGAAGCAGGATCTGGTTGAATGAAAGAAGCTAGCTGAGGGAGATGATTCAGAAATTAATGCCACCCCTCTCCAATAGTGTGCCCCCTCCAATAGAATGCCCCCGCTTCTGAGGTGCTTAATGTGTGCTGAGGGAAAGGGAGTGTGTGACATAAAGCAACTCATCATCTTTAGGGTGTTTCTCTCCTCCATAGAGCCTAAAGTATGCACCAAGCTGTGCCTCAGTAATTATTGCTCTGCTGTCTCCATCATAGAGGCCATTGTGGGTTACTATCCTTTTGGCATTTCTTTAATGATATCAGAAATCAAGTCCTGGAATACCATTGCATTGGTTTGAATACTAGTTCAGCATCTGAAACAAAAGACTGGAAAAAAAAGTAGTTAAAACAAGAGAGAGGTTTCTTCTGTCTCAGGAACAGTCTGAGAGTGAGCAGCCCAGTCTGGACATGGAGGTGCCATGGTGGCAGGGACCCAGGCTATTTTGATCTTTGTTGCTCTTCCTCCTCAACATACAGCTTCTGTCTCATGGTCAAAAGTGGCTGCTCCAGTTCCCCGGACTGAATTCACATGCCACCTGCAGGAACATGAGAAAGAGAAGAGAGTGCCTGCCTTCCTCTCTTTTTTTCTTCCTTCCTTCCTTCCCTCCTTCCTTCCTTCCTTTCTTTCTCTATCCTTCTTTCTTTCTTTCTTTTGTTCTTCTTTCTTTCTTTCAAAGGAGAATTTATATTATTTTAATTATTTTTATTTACAGAAAACTCAACAGTGTACATTTTACCCAATTTGGTAGCAAGTTCTTTAGCCTTTGCCTTTTCAAGCTTGGCAGTGCAAGCCACAGACTTGGGACCCAGGACATTGCCTCCCCAGTGATGGTGGATCTCCTCATATCAGTCGTAATTGGTCAGTCATAAATGGCTTCCACCAGTTTAGCCAAAGCTCTTTTGTCTTCTGAGTTAACCTGTGTGAAGGCAACAGTGGTGCAGGTCTTCCTGCGGACTAGATGTCTCAGTCTTGCCTTCCTCTTGATAATGCAGTAAGAGACCCCCATTTTGTGACACAGGACAGGCAGAAAGACAACCAGCTTGTCCTCTGCAGTCACGTCCTCTGCATTCACCACGTGCTCTGCAGTCACCACTAGCTGAGCATGCTTCTTTCATTTTAAGGGCAAAACCTAGAGGTTGCACACATGACTTCTACTGACATCCCACCCAGTCACATGCTCTGCCCACTTTCAGAAAGACTGAAAAATGTGGTCTTAAGCAAAATGACCACAGAAAGTGAAAAGAGATAACAGAGGAATTTATTTCTGTCACAGGAACATTCGGGCTTTCTGCTGTGTGTAATATTGCCCTTTTCTATTCAGAGCTAAAGGTGCTTTGGAGAGTGAAGAGAGAAAGCAGAACACTACAGAGGTCTTGTCTAAGGAGGGCTGAGGATTTCCTGAAGCATATACCATAGACCAGGAATAAAGAGAGGTTAATGAATTTGGAGAAAGGCCGAATTAAACAAAATAAGAAAGATTGGTTCACCACACAGATTCTTAAGCTCTAAAACTGCTTTTAAACTTTACAAACATCCAGTAGGCATAGTAACTGACCTTAGAATCATCTTTTCTAAAGTCTCTATTTTGCTGAAGACCCTCTCATGAGAGTGATCCATCTCCACAGAACATAAATAGATAGGTACTACTCTACTTATTAGTCCTTTGTTCTGCCTTCTCTTTTTCTGGGGTCCAGGCCTTATTTCCGCTTTTCCAATATTTACATAAAGAACTGTGTACCTGGTCCCTGTGTACCTGTTCTGCTTCACAGACTCAGAAGCTCTGCTTCATTTTTTGACCAACTCACCCTCACCCTTCTCATCACCATCCCACTCCCCCCTCCATCCCCTCCTCGGAATTCTTAAAATTTCCTGGACCAAGAATGGTTTTCTTATGCCTCTGTGTGAATTTGGTCAGTGGCTGTTGGCCCTCTCTCTCAGGTCATTGCTCCTGTTCCCTTTTGCCCACCCTCCTTAAGGTAGAACACAGAAATACAGATGTGGGTTTCTAATGCAAATATATGTACATATTTAGGCCAGTTCTGTACCTGAAAAAAGGTGAGCAAGCAATTGGAGCGGGAGGGGAGCTACCAAGCTTCATGTTTTGAGAAAGCAAAACAATTGTTTGCTTAATTGAAGTTCCCACTTTTTCTGTTACTGCAGCATCAAATCAATAAACAGTCATCATTTATTAAGCATAATAATAGGATTTGAAAGGACTAAAAAAATTATAAAATAAAATCTCTAGAATTCAATAAGTTGTGGTCTAGAAAAGGAGAAAGAGAATGAAGAGATTTCATACTGACTCTTGAGATCCCACAACAAGGAAGCCAGCTCACCTGATCATCCTCTAACAAAGCCCACCAAAAGACAAGCCCTATCCCCGCCACTGTGCTTTCAATCAAGATTTTAGTACCTTATTTGTAAATACCAACGATCATAAGCCATTCAGGTCAATTTCTAACATCAAAGAAAGAACCCAAAATAAACAAATAGGTAGAACAAATATATAGAAATTCTGAAGAACATAGGAGGAAATGTCAGAAACCATTTAAAAGGTAAGAGTATATTGCTTTCCTAAAACAAGAATACAATGTTATGCAAAGAAACAATCAGAACACTCTCAAGAGTTCTCGAAAAGGAAATCGTGAGCCTAATTTTTCTGAAACCCAATAGAAGAGTTGTATGATATAAATCAAATAAGTTTTCCATAAAGTAGATCAGAAAAGAGAAAAACCTAAAAAATAGGAGAAAAAATAAACCTAAAACCATAAGTCAGAGGGAGAGAATAGAGAACAATGAAAGAGAGGAAATTATCTAATAAATAGTTCAAGAAAAATTTCCCCAAACAAGCCCTAGCAAATGCCCATCAAAATGAAAGAAAGAAAGAAAAGACATGCAAAGACATGTTGTCACAAAATTTCCCACCACTAGGTTAAAATCTTCCAAAAAATTTAAATAGATAGGTCACTTCTAAATTAGCAAGAATCAGAATGTCAGCAAGTTTCACAATGGAAACACTGGTAGTTAAAAGATGGTAGAGTATATATGACCAATTTCTTTTCTTTATTTTGAGACAGGCTCTCTATATGTTACCCAAGCTGGCCTCGAACTCCTGGGCTTAAGTGATCCTCCTGCCTCAGTCTGCTGTGTCGCTGAGACTATAGGTGTGTACCACCATGCCAGGCTTGATCAGTTGATTTTTAACAAGGATGTCAAGACCATTCAATGAAAAAATGATGTATTTTCAATAAATTGTGCTGAGAAAAATAAATGTTCACATACAAAGTAATGAACTTGAATCCTTCCTTTGTAACATATGCAAAATGAACACAAAATGGATCAAAGAACTAAATATAAGAGTTAAAGCTATAAAACTCTTACAAGAAAACAGGGAATAATTTCTGACATTGGATTTGGCAAAATTTCATGAATATGACACCAAAAACACAGGCAACAAAATAAAAAAATAGAATAGTCAAATTAAAGATTTTTATGCATCAAACGTCACTATCAATAGAGTGAGAAGCCACAGAACAGGAGAAAATGTTTGCAGATTATATATCTGATATGGGGTTGATATCTAGAAATATATAAAGAACTCCTACAATAAAACAATAACAAAAACAACTCAATTTAAAAATGGTCAATGGACTTAAATAGACATTTTTCCAAAGAAGATATACACATGGCCAATAAGTACATGAAAGAATGGTCAGAATCACTTTCTCCAGGAAAATGCAAATCAAAACCACAATGAGATACCACTTTGGATTTATTAGGATGGCTATTATTAAAAAAAAAAAGAAAATAATAAATGTCAATGAGGATGTGGAAAAATTAGAACCTTAGTACATTGAGGGTAGAAATGTAAAATGGCACAGCTGCTGTGGAAGTTCTTCAAAAAGTATGATTCAGCAATTCCACTTCTAGGTATATCCCCAAAGTAATTAAAATCAAGGACTCAAACAGATGTTTGTGTTCTAGTATTCATAGCAGCATTACTCACAATAGCCAAAATAGGGAATCAACTCAAGTGCCCACTGATGAATGAATGAATAAATGAAATGTGGTATATACATACAATAAAATATCGTTCTATCTTAGGAATGAAATTCTAATATATGCTACAACATGTACGATCCTTGAAAACATTATGTTAGGTGAAATAAGTCAGACACCAAAAGATAAGTATTGCATGATTCTATTTATGTGAGGTATCTAGAATAGGTAAATGCATAGGGACACAGTAGAATGGTGGTTACCACAGGACAAAGGGAGAGAGGAAGTGGAGAGTTATTATATAACAAGGATGGAGTTTCTGTTTGGGATGATGAAAACGTTCTGGAAATGGATAGTGGTGATGGTTGCACAGCAATGTGAATGTACTCAGTGACAATGACTTGTTCACTTAAAATTGTTAAAATGGTGGATTTCATACTATGTATATTTTAACACAATAAATAAAATTTTTAATTAGAAAAACGCCTTCAAATTTCTAAAAACAAATGACTATCAAAATAATATTTTATCATTCAAATCAAACTAACATTCAAAGATTAATGTAGAATAAAGACATCTCTAGTTATGCCAACATTTGAAAAATGGATGTCCCACCAACTCTTTCCTGGGAAGCTTCTGAAAGGTGTGCTGGCACAGATGAGCTCTGTTCCTTCTTTCCTATATAGAAGGAAACAAAGACAAGTACTTTGATCTGGTATGTGATATGAAAAGCAGCCGGGATGCAGACAGCCAAAATAAACATAAAATAGATTCTAGAGGTAGCATAGATAATTCATGAAACACAAAAGAACTAGCAACAAAAACCATTCTACTTAATATATTCAGAGAGATTTGAAATGATATTATATAATATTTATAAAAAATAAAATAAAAAGAAGACTAATTTTTTCAACAAAGAACTGCAAATAAAATCAAGAAGATCTCTTTAGAACAATAGAAAGACAATCTAAAAGATCTGGTCAGATGAATATGAATCTTAGGAAGAAATCAACAGAGAAAATAAAAGGAAGAAAATCTTTAAAGAAGGAATATATTTAAAATTTCAAAGGTAAAGAAAGATGTAATTTTTATTTGGACGAATTGTCACTCAGGCTGGAGTGCAATGGTGTGATCTCCACTCACTGCAACCTCCACCTCCTGGGTTCAAACGATTCTCCTGCCTAAGCATCACAAGTAGCTGAAATTACAGGCACCCATCACCACACCTGGCTAATTTTTATATTTTTAGTAGAGACAGGGTTTCACTATATTGGCCAGGCTGGTCTTGAACTCCTGACCTCAGGTGATCCACCTGCTTTGGCCTCCTAAAGTGCTAGGATTACAGGTGTGAGCCACCACACTTGGCCGAAAGATATAATTTTCTAGAGGGAAAGGGCAAACTGAGCGTCAAGGTAATTAATGAAAACAATACAAATCCTCATGCTTCAACCCTTTTATATGAAGTTTCAAGGCACCAAAGACAAAAGAGAGATATTAAAGCTTTTAGAGAAAATGAAACAAGTCACCTGGAAAAGAATAAGAATTGGTCTGCTATCAAGTTTCTCCAGCAGCATTCGATATTCAAATACTTGTCTTCAAAATAGCTTTTAACCTAGATTTCTAGGTACAGCACATTATCAGGCAAGTGTGAGGGCAGAAAAAGGTATTTTCAAGGAATAAAACTTCGTCTTTCCTTAGGAAATTACTTGGTGAAAAACACAGCAAATAAAGGGTAAACTGAGAACGACATGACATGGAATCCAGAGGACTCAACTCAGGAAACCAAAGAGGAAAATACACAGATATTAGCTATGAAGCTAGCTTAAGTTGGATCAAGGACTGCAAGAGGAGTCCTGGTCTCTGGAAAAGATGCTATAGAGGAGATAAAATGAGTTAAAGATTGGAAACACTTGAAGATATGATAAATTACAAGAAAATGGAACAGAAAATTAGCAACTCCAGGAAAAACAGAAAGTTATCCAAGAAACACATAGATCAAGTACTAAGCAAACAAAAACATCTTGGGATTTTAAGCAACTGATGCAACCTAAAAGAGGATATCCATTTGATCCTGAAGTTAAGAACATTCTATTTAGCCAGTTTATGTTTCTACTGGACTCTCAGAAAAGAATGTAATCCCAGCCCTCAGCGTAACATAGAACCAATCAAAATCATATAAAGCATGTATTGATTTTTACCTTTTAGAGTCAACTATGGACTCAACAGAGAAGACTTGATTTTTATGGCAGAAGCAAATCCAAATGTTAACAATTTTAACACAATGTAAAAGTAGACAGATTTGCCCAGAATGTGGGATGAAATAAGCAGAGGGAAAGAAATAACAGAAAAAATGAAGAAAATGGCTGAGTGCGCTGGCTTATGCCTGTAATCCCAGCATTTTGGGAGGCCCAGGCTGGTCGATCGCCTGAGGTCAGGAGTGGACCAGCCTAGCCAACATGGTGAAACCCCGTCTCTACTAAAAATTCAAAAAAAATTAGCTAGGTGTGCTGGTGTGCAGCTGCAATCCTACCTACTTGGGAGGCTGAGGCAGGAGAATCACTTGAACCAGGGAGGTGGAGTTTGCAATAAGCCCAGATCGCACCACTGCACTCATCCTGGGTGACAGACCAAAACTCTGTCTCAAAACAAAACAAACAAACAAAAGGCATTCTTCATTTTACAAAATGGAGAATCAAGTAATCCTGTACAAAGTTGACATAACAAGAAATAGAGATTTTAGTATATTAAAGATCAAACTTTCAAGGTAACCAATAGAAGACCTAAACACTGTCAAATATTGGGAGGAAGATGGGGGAAAAATAGAAGTGAGTTAAGTAATGTTCAGTGTTCACATTGAGGAGTCAGCAGATATAATATATAGACAAATTAATACTTAGATGTTTGGAAGTACTCAAAGAACTAAAAACAGAAGCAATTAAAGGGTGGGATTGTGGCCGAGGCTGGTAGAGAAGGAAACTAGTGCTTTTCACTGGAAGCTCTTTTATTTGTTTTTCAGATCTCGAATAGTAGTCCTAGTCCAAAAGGGATGGCTCTTCTGAGAGCCTTGCTGCCTTAAGTATGTCAGCTCTGGCTGCTGATGCTTCCCAGGAATTCCTTGAGACCTTTAGCATGCCAAGTTAACTCACCTGCAAGATGTAATAGAGAAAGGCTGCCCTGTGGCCCTGGTGGCCCACGTCTGTAATCCTAGCATTTTGGGAGGCCCAGTCGGGCGGATCACCTGAGGTCAGGAGTTCAAGATCAGCCTGGCCAACACAACAAAACCTCGTCTCTACTAAAAATACAAAAATTAGCTAGGCATGGTGGTGGGTGCCTGTAATCCCAGCTACTCAGGAGGCTAAGGCAGGGAGAACTGCTTGAACCTGGGAGGCAGAGGTTGCAGTAAGCTGAGATCATGCCACTGCACTCCAACCTGGGTGACAAAGCAAGACTCCATCTCAAAAAAAAAGAAAAGAAAGAGAGAGAGAAAGGCTGCCATTTGCAAATAGGAGTTGAAAGGCCGAAAAGGAGGAGTATGTCCGTTGTAAACAAAAGACTGACCACCCCATCTCAAGAACCCAATACTGTTTCTCTTAAACCAACCCACACACTGCCTTTTCCTTAGATTGAGGCACTAGCTCCATTCCTCTTCGTGTCGTATCTTTAAAATAGCCTACTTTCCCAAGCATTTGGCCCTGATCCATTTTGCTGGAACTTACTCACCCAAATTGTTTGGGTCTCCTGGTAGGAAGCAATCCTACTCCACCCTCCTCATCCTCATAACAACACACATCAGCAGCTTCCTCACCACCGTAGTTCTTTTCTTCTGCAGAGGATAAAGGAAAATGCCAAACAAGATTTGGGTTCCTTTTTCAGGGGATATCATGGTGCCAATGAACTCCTTCTCCCTTAATCTCTCTTGGAAACTGGGTCATTTATCTGTGAGGTTACCCTCTGGCTTCTCTGGTGCCTGCCTGTCTTTCCCGTACTGTACCTTCTAAAAGCTGCATGGATTTTCTTCTTTGCTTTCTTCCTCCTGTATTAAGAGTCCAACTCCAACACCACTTTCCCACAGGCAGATCCTCTGTCTGCTTAGTTATCCTTTTCCTGCTCCCTCCTGGGCCTGAATTTCCCTCCTCTTTCTCCCACTGGTTGTCCCATTGCTGGCCCATCTTCCTGCCTGGATGCTAAGCATAGACCCAACAAAAAGATGTAAATAGCATTCAGGCAAAGAGAAGAACTGTCAAAAGGCAAGATGTGATTAATTGCCAAATGTAATGTGCCGACAATAATTGCCACAGGAGGTCAGGGAAGACATAGTGCGAGTATGCTAATGAACCATTTCTTCTCAGCAGCAACTCTCACACTTATCTGTTGTCTCTTTAATCGTTACACTGGTTCTCAAAGTGTGGTCCCTGGACCAGCAGCATCAGCTTCTTGTTAGAAATGCAAATGCTTGGGTCCCACCCCAGACCTGCCGGGAAGTAAGCTCTGAAGTAAGATCCAGCAGTCTGCTTTAACAAGCTCTCCAGGTCATTCTAATAAATCCTTAAATTTGAACGCTGTTGTCTAAACGTGCAAACTCCAATCCAAACTCTTACTGCAAATGGTGGTCTGAGTTAAAAAAAAAAAAAAGTTGCAATGATTTCTATGAGCTAAAAGAAGTAATAAATTATTTAATACTTCACAGCTTAGGGATCTGTATCTCATACCTGCCACAAAACCTACCACTTTCCAGAGGCCTCAAGATATCTATCTCCCTTTCTCTTACTACTTTCAGCGAGAAATTTCTTTTTTCTAGCTTTAAATGTTTGAAGACAAAAATCAAACAACCATGTCATATTTTTTTTATTATTATACTTTAACTTCTGAGATACATGTGCAGAAAGTGCAGGCTTGTTACATAGGTATACACATGCCGTGGTGGTTTGCTGCTCCCATCAACCGTCATGTACATTAGATATTTCTGCTAATGCTATCCCTCCCCTAAACTCCTCACTCCCCGACAGGCCCTGGTGTGTGGCGTTACCCTCCCTATGTCCATGAGTTCTCATTGTTCAACTCCCACTTATGAGTGAGAACATGTGGTGTTTGGTTTTCTGTTCTTGTGTTAGTTTGCTGAGTGATGGTTTTCAGCTTCATGCATGTCCCTGCAAAGGACATGAAGTCATCCTTTTTTATGGCTGCCTGGTATTCCATGCTGTATATGTGCCACATTTTTTTTTATCCAGTCTGTCATTGATGGGCATTTGGGTTGGTTCCAAGTCTTTGTTATTGTGAATAGTGCTGCAGTAAACATACGTGTGCACGTGTCTTTATAGTAGAATGATTTATAATCCTTTGGGTATATACCCAGTAATGGCATTGCTGAGTCACATAGTATTTCTGGTTCCAGATCCTTGAGGAATTGCCACACTGTCTTCCACAATGGTTGAATTAATTTGCCCTCCTACCAACAGTGTAGAAGTGTTCCTATTTCTCCACATCTTCTCCAGCATCTGTTGTTTCCTGACTAATAATCGCCATTCTAACTCGCCTGTGATGGTATTTCATTGTGGTTTTGATTTGCATTTCTCTAATGACCAGTGATGATGAGCTTTTTTTTCACATTTTTGGCTGCATAAATGCCTTCTTTTGAGAAGTGTCTGTTCATATCCTTTGCCCACTTTTTGATGGGGTTGTTTTGTTTCTTTCTTGTAAATTTGTTTAAGTTCTTTGTAGATTCTGGATATTAGTCCTTTGTTAAATGGATAGATTGCAAAAATTTTCTCCCATTCTGTAGGTTGCCTGTTCACTCTGCTGATAGTTTTTCTGTGCAGAAGCTCTTTAGTTTAATTAGGTCTCATGTCTCAATTTTGGCTTTTGTTGCCATTGCTTTTGGTGTATTAGTCATGAAGCCTTTGCCTATGCCTACGTCCTGAGTGGTATTGCCTAGGTTTTCTTCTAGAGTTTTTAGACCATGTCCTGTCTTTAAAGACAATAAAGATCAGAGATTGAGCCAGAATTTCACCTCCTCACAGAAACTTCCTATTATTTAATTCTTCGTGAAGGATATCAACAGTAAGAAGCAATTAGAGGCAGCTTAGCTCGGCAGGTACTATGCTGAGGGCTTTCACATGGATTTGTACTTAATCTCCATAACAACCCTATAAGGTAGGTAGTGGTATCTTTCATAATTCAGAGGAAGAAACAGACTCAATAGTTGAGTAGTTTTCCCTCAAGGTCACATAGCTTGGAAGTGGCATATTGAAGATCAACTTGAAGCTAATGGACTCAACTGATAAACTGAGTTTGTTATCATCCATTTAGTTACATGTTGCTATTTAGCTACAGGTTGCTACGTGGAACTGTTCACTCCTTCTAATATATATAGAGCTTGGTCTCTCTTCATATGGCTTTAAGAACAATTAAGCAAATCAAGAACAGGGCGGGCACGGTGGCTCACCTCTGTAATCTCAGCACTTTGGGAGGCCCAGGTGGGCGGATCACCTGAGATCAAAAGTTCTAGACCACCCTGGCCAACATGGTGAAACCCCATCTCTACTAAAAATATAGAAATTAGCCAGGTGTGGTGACGGGCACATGTAATCCCAGCTACTCGGGGGGCCAAGGCAGGAGAATCACTTGAACCCCAGAGGCGGAGGTTGCCGTAAGCCAAGACTGTGCCACTCCATCCTGGGTGACAGAGCAAGACTCTGTCTCAAAAAAAAAAGCAAAGCACACATCACTCTCCAGTTTTGGTTCTCCCCATCCCCACAGTACTTGTGCTTTCCAGTAAATATTTGAAGAATGAGTATATGAAGGAAGAAGGACAGTATTTCCTCCACCACCCTCTCCCTATGCCATGGGATTGGAGAAGTGTTATTGAGGGTCAACTGTGCTTTCAGAAGTAATCAATGAGTAGCAAGACTCTGGCACAGCCCTAGGCCTTTTGCAGTCATCCAGTCCTATTGCAGAGTCAGGTTCACTGTCTCCCCACTGCTTACTCCTCTAATGCTCTGTGAACTCAGATTAGGGGTTCCCAAGGGAAGAACAGAAGATGCATTTATTCACCTATCACAGCTCACTCTGTTTCCTAATTTCTTGATCCTGTCCTATGTCCGCATTTCCTTCACAGCTGTCCTAGTTAGGTAAGTAACTGCTATAAAGAATGTAAAAGAGCATTTTTGGATGTTACTGGATCTGGTGACTGGGTTGGGATCCGTATAGGCTCTCCAGAGAAAAAAGAACTGAGATAGAAGAAATGTGTTGTAAGGAATTGGCTAACATGATTATGGTGACTGGCAAGTCCAAAATCTTCATGGTGGGCCAGCAGGCTAGAGACCCAGGACAGCTGTGATTCTAGTCGCAGTCCAAAGGCAGACATCTTTTGAACCAGAAAGAACTGACATTGCAGATGAACTCTGAAGGCAGTCTGCTGAAGAATTCTCTTTTGCTTGGGGGAAGCCAGTCTTTTTTGTTGTTATTCATGCCTTCAGCTGATGGGATAAGGTCCACCTGCTTTACTCAAAGTCTGCCGATTTAAATGTTAGCATCATTCAAAACACCCTCGTGGAAACACTCAGAATAATGTTTGAACAAGTATCTGGGTACTCCATGGCCCAGCCAAGTTGACACACGAAATTAACCGTTACAGGAACATCCAAGATCAATCTGGAATAAGAAAGCAATTCTGAAAGGTAAGATCAATAGCCGCCTTATCCGGAAAGGCTGTGTTTGTTTGCTCACCATCTTTTTCTTAATGTCTAGTAGGATCCATAGTATAAAACAAGTGAGAAATAAATACTGATTGAAGGAATGAAATATTCGTTCAAAATGATGAAAACCTTTTTAACATCTAAGATGTGAGAAGTGCTTTCAATGCTGCTGCTTTCATTGAATCAGACCTTGTCTAAGGAACAGTAAGTTTCCGGTCCTGAAATTCACTCTATCTCTTTAAACTCCTAGAGACATGGATGGTAAATTCCAAATGGCTGGTTTGGGGTTTCTCTTTGCAAATAGAGGCAAGAAAATTTTCCATCCTTCTATTTCTCTGTTACCAATTAAGTGCTATGATCCACAGTTGGGCTTCACTTGGTAATTCTAAGAAGATACTCAGACACATCACACCACACAAGCAATTACCTGGTTCACCTGTTGGAGAATTTTTTCAGCGAGGTATTGATAGATTGATTAGTTTCTCCTCCTCCGGGGTCAAACTACAATAGTATTTGATAACCAACTAGCCTCTAAGCCGAAGGAAGCTGATTATTAGAGCCCGTTGCTCAGAGCAGTTACTTACAGAAAATGGTGCATAAGAATCACCTGGGAAGCCTGTTAAAGCTACAGACTTTTGGGCCCCACCAGCAGAGATCCAGCAAACGTGAAATGAATCTGCATGTTTAGCATGCAGCCCCAGGAGATGCTGATATATGAGATATAGGGGACACACATAAGTGTGCACTCACACACAGGCACACACACACCTGACTTACATAAAGGGGAACACTAGCTCACTTAAGAACCTACTCAATTCATAAAGAAAATGTTAACATGCACTGGGAAACTTGCTATTACCTGATACTGTATGTTATACTTTATTGTTAATGTCATTAACAGTAATATCTTTCCTTTCAAAAGGCTTTGCTATTTTGGAAGTACTACTGTTTGGTTGGTGCAAAAGTAATTGCGGTTTTTGCCATTACTTTCAATAGTAAAATGACAATTATTTTTGCACCAACCTTAATACTTACATATCATCTTGCCTGATCCTCCCAGTTACCCTTTATGAGGTAGGCTGAGAGAGGTATAAGTCTCCCCACTGGGGTGATGAGCAACAGAGGGACTAATGTGATACCATACTGCTCGGCTAATAAGTGGCTGAATGCTGACAATTTACTTGAGAAGGGCAATATTATTTTTGTGTGGTCCCAAGCGTAGACATTAGTCAAACTCTGGAACTTCCTTTTGTCATGCCAAACCCTTATTAATTCCAGTCGGGATGGCACCAGGTTCAAGAGGCCAAAGAAGAGACCCAGAACCAGCATATAAGACAGGCCTTTACTGGGAACTTAATACAGGGGAGCTTCTCCAGTGGCATTGGGCTGGACAAGATAACTGCATGGCCCGGGGCGGTGGGCTGGGCAGGAAAACTACAACAACTTGCAAACAACCTGCAATTTGTACAGCATTTTCACTTACCACCTTCCCCTTAATGACCTCCATTAACCCAAAACTCAGGGTCTTCATCCTCTGTACAACTCATGTTACATGGGATGGGATGGGGGCTCAGTTGTTCCCCATAGACAAGGAATGAATCTCCAGGTTGGCCACTCCCAGATTCCCTAGCTCAACACACATTCAGGTGCATCACTTAGGATATGCTCTTAGGTTATTGCTGTCAGGTGCCTTTACCGTACACCTTTGCAAGCCCAAATTTAGCTTCATTTGTGCCCTGCGGGTGCTATAAGTTTCCAGCACCTTCAAAAGGAGAGCACAAACTCTTTCTTGGAAAATCAATCAAGACAATTCTTCTCTCATCCTAGTCTGAACTCTGGCTCTGTACTTTGCCTATAGCTAAGCTGTTGGTTTCAGTCAGGATTGTTCCAATCCTTTTCTTCTGCTTGTGCTTGCTCTTTAAGCCTTGGTGGTCCCTGGGTCTGCATAAGCCTTTGCCAATTACTTGGGTATCTTTTCTCCAACTCTGTAAGACACTTTGGTTTTGTTACTCCAAGCCTCTGAGGCTGCCCCTCTCAGCTTCTCTCCAGAATTCAGCTTTGCCTCTAGCTTGAAGGCCACTTTTGTCCCACCCAGATGGCAGAGAGCCCTCGCTAGAAAAACTGAAAATTCTGTTAATGGGAAATAACACTTTTTATTAGCAGAGAACACAGCTGTCCCATCGTTTGCTATCATACATAGAGGCTCTTACGTTGTATTGGATCGAGCATAGAAAGTTAGCACCAAGACAAAAGTATGCCAGATTGCAGGGTCATTTATTATGCCGGCAACCACAGAGGACTCACGTCCTCCAACCTGTGGCGTCAAAAGGAGGGTGCCAAGAATTTTTATACCCGAAAAACCACCTGGGAGTGGGGTTGAGGAGCGGGGATGGGGATGAAAAGGTTTCGGACATTCCAAGGACTAGGGGATTCTGTGATTCACCTCCTGAGCGGAGACGAGGGCGGGGGTCTCCGGACATTCCAAGGGCCAGGGGACTTTTGTCATTCTGTTTGTTACTTCAGTGGTTTACAGAAGTCAAGATAAGCATTTGTTTACACACAGATCTTAGTTACCCTGAGCTGCTTATTTTAGTTATTACTAAATAACTAAAGCAAAGGCTAGCAATTCTGGCACAATATCACACTTACATGCCACTTTGCCTGGGAAAGTCCTATTTCATGCCGGGTGCTCAAGTGTGATTATTAATAGCTCCATTTTTCACTCTTGGAAGTGTCTTGGATTGGACAATAAATTAGATGCCCAGCCTACTCATTTGACATCTCTCCCCAGGAACTCAGCTTCTATGTTTTAGAATAACTGATGGCATTTGGTGCCTCTTGACATTGATTTAGGCAGCAGAATTATCCAGGGAGCTTGTTAAAAATAGATTTAAGGCCCCTATCACTCCCCCATCCCCCCAAAAAAACCTACAACAGCAGTATTTTTGAAGTGGAACTAAAGAATCTGTATTTCGATAAAGTTCCCAAGTGATTCTCATTGTGGTCTTCTAGAGACTCAAGTTTGGGACCTACTCCTCACTTGCATTTCTGCTCTATCCCTCCATAGCTGTGTGACCTTGGCAGATTACTTAATTGCTCTAAATCTATTTCCATTGGTGAGAGTAGGACAATTGCAGTAAAAAGCACCCTGAGAATCTTGGTGGCTTAACGTGATAAAGATTGATTTCTCACTCATGTCAAAAAACAGTACAGGCTGGAAGGGGGTTCTATCCCAGATGGATACACAGGTCCAGACTCCTTCCATCAGGTTCTGTGCTCTCCTCGAGTTCTGTGCTGGATTCTCTAAGCCAAACTGGAAAAGAGAGAGTATGGAAGATTGTGCAGAAGCGTTTATGAGTCAGGCCTAGAATGGCTGCATTACATCCAGCCATAGTCCACTGGACAAAAGTCAGTGACATGGTGGCCCATAACTGCAGGGAGGATAGGAAATTGTCACCTGGTTATACGCTCAGGAGGAAAATGAGTGATCAGATAAGCAAATTCTTCAGCCTTTGCCATAGACCCCCAATCTGGTCATCAAGCATTTGTTTAACCCTTCCTTTTGTAAGCAATCCAAAGGAGACAATCCAAAAGTCCCTCAAAGCCCCACCCAGTCTCTGCAACCAGCTTAAGGCTAGGGTCTCCAAGGGCTGCATGGTCCCCTCCATTAAGTCTAGATGTGGCCTCTTATATTTTAGAGATCTGTGATTTTTGGTTAATTTACCTGCTTCCCATCCCCCTCCTCCATATAAACCCATATACTATGATGGGTTAGGGGCAGGGTATTCTCAATAGAAGCTCTCATTTAGAAAGGGATAGAAGAGAGATATAGCAACATTGGCCCTTAGCTAGACAGTCAATAAGAAGGCTCCCCCACTGGGGTTGAAGAAGTACTTTAGTTATACGCTAATTCTGCACTCTGGGAAGAACACCTTTGTCCTTCATTCTCTAGGGCCCCTGATTTGGCCCTTTGTGGTACTTTTTTTCTGGTCAATAGTTTCTCTGTCCCTATTTGAAGTCTGGAAAGCTGAAGTATATGTGTTTATGGAGTTTATGTGCTTGGAGCTTTTAGAGGAGTGAAGCAAGTCTGGAAGTCCTGGGATTGTTTTGTACCTTGGAAAGTCCAGGCTCATGATTTCCTTGGCAATACAATACTTTCAGACACTTCCTAGGTGTCCAGCGTACTTGCCACCAGCCAGTTCCACGTGCCAGTAGCCACACCCAAAGTTCTTTCCTAGATATACTCCTCAGGCCTGGTTTCTTCCTTTCCTTCCTCACCTCCATGATGTATTCTCTCTTTCTCCTTAATGGTGGCCATCTTGAAGCTGTCCAAAATAAGATGAAGGAAGACCACACACCTAAACTGACTTTTTTGTCAAAGAGCTAAGTCAATCTGTTCAGTTGAGGAATGTTACTAGCTCTTTGTTACTCAAGATCTATATACATTTTATCTTTTAGGATCAAGAAGCAGTTAAGTCTTTCACATCCGACGTCCAAAATTCCTGGCCTCCTTCTACATTCTTCCACTGTGGCTTGTAAAGTGGCCAGTTCGTGTAGCTTATCTTTTTTTTTTCTTTTTTCTTTTTTGGGTAGTAACTTGTGAAGGAGAGCCAATAATAGTCCTATTCTCACTAACACTCTGTTTTCCAACTTTTTCCTCTGGAGCTGCAGTTTCAGTGCTCATGTCAACTCTGTACAAATTAAGGGAGGCGACTGTTTTACCAAATGTTTCACCACTGCATAATGGAGGTCGCCATCTTTCCAGCCTTTGATGTCAGTTTTCTTGGTGCCCATTACTCAACTGCTAATTCAATGTCATATATTTTGGAGTTTTGTTTTGAAAGACCCCCATACTTCAAGACATCAATATAAGTGGGCTATCTAATATAACAACCGGAATAAATATTTATTTCTTGCTTGTATCACCAGGGTGTGTTCTATTTCACACATTCATTCTGGGACTCAAGCTCCTTCTAGCTAGTGGTTCTAAGTTTCCCTTGGCGTTCCCAGGCCTTGGAGTTTTCTACTGAAGTCTTTGCCTTCATTCAACAGGTAAGGAAAGAGACATAGATTCTTGTGAAAATGAATTAATTGGCTGGGCACAGTGGCTTACTATGCCTGTAATCTCAGCACTTTGGTAGGCCAGAGCAGCCAGATCACTTAAGGTCAGGAGTTTGAGACCAGCCTGGCCAACATGGTGAAACTCCATCTTTGCCAAAAAAATGTAGCCAGGCATGGTGGTGAACACCTGTAATCCCAACTACTCAAGAGGCCAAGGCAGGAGAATTGCTTGAACCCAGGAAGTGGAGGTTGCAATGAGCTGAGATCGTGCCACTGCCCTCCAGCCTGGGCAACAGAGCGAGACTCCATCTCCAAAAGAAAAAAAAAAAAAAAAAAGAAAGAAAGAAAAAGGAAATAAAATAAAAATATACATTATTAACTATTTTTATATTCCAGGAATATAAATGGTTACTATTATTAGACTCTAGCCACAGCATATAACCATATCTATGGAAAAATACATCAAAGTTTCCAACTTGGGATGCTAGGAACAAATGTCCTCCCCTTCCTATTAAAGGATCTATTTCTCGAAATCTTTGGCTGAGAGTGAAGGAAACTTAGGGCCAGAACTTTATGTGATACGAGTTATGGTGTCTATGGCTTCTTTCAACAGAATCAATAGAAATACTTCCTTGTCCAGGCTGATTCCCAGGCACCTGCTTGATTTTCTTTTATTTTCACCGGTTGAAAAGCAGGACATAAGAACTGTAGAAGCTCAGAGCCTGAAGAAATCTGTGATCATCTAGTTCCACTCTGGTTTTCCTGTTCATGAGTCTCAGGCTAGCCCGGGGACAGACCGTCTTTGGTGATTGAGCTCAATAGAGAAAACGGTACGGCACTTCCTCACAAAATTAAACATAGAACTACTGTATTATCCAGCCACTTCTGGGTATTTATCCAAGAGCCCTGAAAGCAGCATCTCGAAGGGATATTAGCACTCCCATGTTCACTGAAGCATTATTACTACACTTAATAATTTGTAACCCTTCCTTTGTTTTAAAAAATCTGTTAAATAATAAAGGATATGAATGAGTCTACCTTATTCACCCAAAAATAACACCATATAATAAAAGTTTTCTGAGTACTTACTAAGTCCTACTCCCTATGCTAAATGCTTTACATATGTTATCTTAACTACCCTTTATAACAATCTAATTAAATAGTTACTATTCTTGACTTTATTTTACAGCTAAGGAATCTGAGACTTACCCAGAATCACTTAGCTAAAATGCTAGGGCCCGGTTCAAACCTGGCTGATGGCTCCTCAAAGCTCTGTTGTAACCATGCACATTAGTGCCTCACAGAGGAATGCGTGAGGAATGTGAAATAAGCCAACCCCACCCAGGCCAGGAGAAGAACTTACCTTCTATTAACCGATGCACAATCCAATCCCAGGGACCAGTCCTTCCCGATAACCACACTCAACCTGTCCACTCCGGTTCACTTCTCTACCTTTCTGCACGCAATCTCTGAGGACCACACTTTGACTACTTCAGAGTCTAAAAGGCTGTGACCCAGAACCTCACCCATTTAACCTAATATAAACATGCCATTGTTTTTCAGGAAATCTTTTGACCTCCAGGTCATTACTAAGTAAGGGTGTCTCTCTTTCTCTCTCTTTCTCTGACCTTTTTGTCATCATAATGACTAATCTTCAATTCCTAATACAACTTGGCGTCCTCCAACATCCTCTAAGAAGTTGCTATTGTTTTATTTCGTAACCCCCTCCCAAAATCTTTGTTAGACTTTGAACCTCAGACTACTTTCTTTTAAAAAAAAAATTCTTGATTAATTTATTAAAATTATCACTTGCAATACATCTTCAAAGCATTTCCTTTTCAATAGGAAACTTTACTAAGCAAATATTAAATAAAAGAAATTATTATATGAAGAACAAATTGATTTATGCATCTAGATCTCTGCCATGTATAGTCATTAATATCTGGAAAATCTTAAGTAAATTGATAATTCTTTCTCGACCTGGGATCAATTAAAAGCCAGTGACATCTTCAACTTCCTGGTGGACAAAAATCACCCCATCCTAAGGGGACAGCATTCTTTACTCTCTTCATCAGTGGTGGACTCTCCTCACTACTCTTCCCCACGAGATTGCTGGTTGCCATTGTTATTCTGGAAATAATCTAGCCTCTCCAAAATGTCCACTTGCATTGTATGGTGATACGTTATTAATAGACAGGATCTGAAGAACTTTAAGTTAATGGGATTGACAGCTTAAAGAAGGCCTTGCTTAGGTCTTAAACATAGAAGATCAAGACTCACTGTTTTCAGTCTGTGGATAGAATCCTTTTTCTATAGTTTCCTCATCATCAACACTGGGATTTATCCAATTACACTGATATCTATGTAACCCATGGAACATTTTGAATCTTTTGTTTTCTTTTGCTGCAGACTGGGTCCACAGGTGAGCTTTTATAGGAAGAAGAGCCTTCTCTTCAGGAATGAGATGAGTCTCTTTCATTCATGATCCCAGGAGCAAAGGTGGGCCTAGGTGGCAAAGCAGGAGTTGGGGGAAGAACACACAACAGTATTATAAAAGGCAGATTTATTGTGAAGCGAATCAAACTTCAGGACATCTCCTTGCATTAGCTGCTTCCAAGTTTCTGAGAGGGACCCTAGCATTTTTTATTTGTTCATTTGTACCATTTTTCTTAAAGATGAACTTCCCTCCAATGTTAAAAGATTTAGTCCCCCAAATCTGTATGCATTCTTAGATATTTCATGCCACACTAAAAAGAAAAAGAAACCCCTTGGAAGGGGAGGTAGTTCTCTTGAATAATCAGAATTGGACTCAGAATATGTGATCAGAGCCCTGGATGAATGAGGTGGGAGGGAGGGCAAGGGATGCCATCCTGGGAAACGAACAGCCTGGCATGGGAGGTCCCCCATATGGATGATAGCCACGACAGAGGACATACTCATAAAGGAGCACCTTATTAAGGCCCTTCATGGAGGACAGTCCCCAGCTGACCTGAGGCAGGAGAAAAAGAGCCAGACAGCCGGGGCTGTGGCAGTCAGGAGACAGCCGTATGGGCCCAGTGGTCATCTCTTGACTCAAAGCCATCTTGTTTCATGGAGCTTCAAAATTTCCAGTAGGTGACCAGGTGGAGGAGGCTGCATGGCAGCTGCTTTGACCCCCAATTTCCACCTGAAAAGCATAGCTCTTATCTTTCCTATATATTGGGGTTCTGAATAAAATTTGTGTATGGGAAAAAAAGAATTGTGTTTCTTTAAAACTCTAAATAAAGCAACAATGTCAGGGTAATACTTCTGAGAGACAGGGAAACACAGAGGCATATTATAGAACTCAGGTCTGTTGATGCAATTTCCTACTCATCAAATCTTTTTCTAACATTAAAAGTCCTTATGGGGAAAGACCTGATTGTTCTGTAGTGTATTTTTCCAGATTTTTGGCTCTAGCTAATGTGAAAACCTACAGAATGTAACTAGGGAACTCTTTCTAATTATGTACAAATAGATTGTACATAACTGACAAAAATGTGTGGCAATAAGGAAGAAGATGATATTAAAAGCCTCCAAAATCAAGATCATGGGCACATTTTCTCTATATATCTTCCCTTTCCTTCTCTCCAGCATACCTGAAGAAGAATTTGAGCCACTTGTTTTCCATTTTCCTTCTTGCCAGTTACAGCCACAGATTTGCAACATTGACAACTGACAATGCTATGGCAATCACTGCAAGGTTATCCTACTGTAATAATATTTCTTTTAAACGAGTGCCAATAAGTTATTATTTGAGTCTCTATCAAAGGGACTGAGATTTTTTTTTTCCAACCTGTTTCTAGCCGTGCTTCATTTTATTTGCCATCTAGTCTCTGGAAACAATTCTTAAGAAATAAATAAACAATAGAACACACTGAGAAGTAATGAGGAAAATATGTTAACAAAAACGTGAGTGCATTTTAGAAGTGGAGCCTATAATTAAATATAACCCACTGATTAAGGCTTAGCTTATTCAGCAGTTTGGAAGCACATTTGCTAGTAACACAGATGTGCCAAAAGGTTTCTCAAGTAAATATTGACTTCAGCCGACAAAGCCTGACATTTCCTCTAGCTTTTCTGACACTAGCAAGGCACTGGCTTCATAGTACATGCGTGAAGGTGGAAGGGTAAATAAACCAGCAGATGGCTCATGACTGTGCAGGATAAAAACAGGTAACAGTCCGCAAAGGATAGGACTTTCCCAAGACAGTGGTTCTCAAAGCTGGGGTGAAATTTGGAAAGTACAGATTCCTGATCAGGTTCTGACTCAGAAAGTTTGGTAGATTGCGCAGGAATCTGTACAACTTTAAAGTCCCCAGGTACTTTTGATATACAAGCAGGTTTGGTGAATCACAGACCTGAAAACTCCTAGTACAATTACAACTGTTGGCCCTGCACTTACGTCAGCAGAGCTCTTGGGGGCCAAGATGGAATAAGACTTGAAGGGCGCATTAACCTCATGTTCTGCAAAGGACGTCCTTCAAGGTTAGGGTGGAAGCACATGGTCACTTTGTCTGTTTCTTGCATAAATAGTGGAATTTATTCTTCAGGCTGCCCATATGACACCCATTTGGAGCATTAAATTCACTTAGCAAGTCAGAAAGGGAGGCTTTTTAAATAACACAATTTTTAGTTAGGGTAAATTTCAACTGACGGTGCCCATATCTCTTTATTGTAAACAGCTGTGGTTGCTCAAACACCACAGCGCATAACTATACATTGTATCTTCAATACCAAAGATCTAAAAGTTCTTTTGAAAATCAGTCAATTGACCATCCTTAGGAAATGCCAGCTATAGTCAGGAGTAACAGATAAACCAGGAAAACAGCTGTGGTTGCTCAAACACTAACCACATCACATAGCTACACCTTGTATTTTCAATATCAGGGATCTGAAAGTTCTTTTAAACGTCAATCAATTGACCATCCTTAGGAAACACCAGCTTATGGTCAGAGTCACAGATAAACCACTGGAGTTAATCAGACATGAGTTTGAACAAGGTTCAACCTCTTGTTGGCCATGACCATGAACAGAACCCTTAGTCCCTGTGCTGCAGTGCTCTGCTCTGTGAAATGGAGATAACAATAGTGCTTACCATATAGGGTTATCATGAATTATAGTAGCATATGATAAAAGATAAAATTACAGCAAATTTAGTTGAAAGATCTCAACTGGCTTTACGTGCAAT
Source organism: Sapajus apella (assembly GCF_009761245.1). Lineage (NCBI taxonomy): Eukaryota > Metazoa > Chordata > Mammalia > Primates > Cebidae > Sapajus > Sapajus apella. The sequence continues at coordinate 23,037,499 of NW_022436962.1, read as the reverse complement.
TCTAGAATTGGGTGACACTTCATTCCATAAAATAGAAAAGTGTTTCAATGAGCTGAACAAAAGAGGTTGGCTTATAGACATAGGAGGACTGAAGAAAGCAGATACGAAGAACTAAAAGTGGGTTGGTCATTTCAAAGTTACTTTCATGTAAGGTGGGCACTGGGCGACAGGACCGCAAAAAGATGATGACTGGCTGGTTAACATCAGGTTACTCCAGGTTAAAACAGAGAGAACTTCCTTAGGCTGATTGAAGATGGAAACTGGCCTGCTTGGGAAACTGACTGTTATCTCTTTTCTGATTTCTCCCAAGGTCAGATAACAATTGAGTTTAGGTTTGGTGACCTGGAACTTTAGCATGAGTGACTCCATTTTCACTTTTAGTCTGGTGCATGTTGAGGGCTAGTGCAGCAGCTTAGTCCAAAACAATGGACTTCTATACTTGCTATTTAACACATAATACAAGTAGAGCTCCTAGGTCACTGCCTGGCACATAGTAAGCAATCAAAAGTGACAGCTATTAGAATAAAATAATAATGATTATTATTATATTTGACACACAGCCACAAGGTAATGATAACTATGGTGGAGTCAACAGAGATTGTTCTTACAACCCACCAAATCCACCTCTGACGATTTTGTTTGTCTGAAAATTTTTTTATTTCACTATTATGTATTTTTAATTTTTGTGGATCCACAATAGGTGTTTACATTCATGGGGTACATGAGATGTTTTTTATATAGGAATGCAATGTGTAATCATCACATCATGGAGAATGGGGTATCCATCTCCTCAAGTATTTATTCTTTGTGTTACAAACAATCCAGTTATATTCTTTTAGTTATTTTTAAATGAACAATTAAATTATTATTGACCATAGTCACACTGTGGTGCCATCAAATACTAGGTTTTATTCATTCTTTCTGGTTTTTTGGTACCCATTAACCTTTCCCTCCCCCCACACCCCCCACTACATTTCACAGCTTCTGGTAACCATGCTTCTACTCTCTAGATCCATGAGTTCAATTGTTTTGATTTTTAGATGCCACAAGTGAGAACATATGAAGTTTGTCTTTCTGTGCCTGGCTTATTTCATTTAACATAATGACCTCCAGTTCCACTCATGCTGTTGTAAATGACAGGATCTCGTTCTTTTTTTGTGGCTGAATAGAACTCCACTGTGTATATGTGTCACATTTTCTCTATCCATTCATCTGTTGATAGACACTGAGGTTGTTTTCAAATTTTGGCTATTGTGATCAGTGCTGCAACGTAGGAGTGCAGACCTCTCCGATACACTGATTTCCTTTCTTTTGGGTATATACTCAGTAGTGGGATTGCTGGATCATATGATAGCTCTATTTTTAGTTTTTTGACTCCTCTAAGGATTTAAGAAGCAATTAGACATGGTGCTCTTCAGTGTTAAGTTTATTTAAGACTGTTTGTGAAATAATTTAGGGCAGAGAGGGAGCCATCAGCTCTTCCTCAGCATAATAAAGCTGATGGAAGTACTTCACAAGAAAGAGAGTCAAAGCTACATCAATAGGAGGAATAACAACTTCCCCTGCAGACTAAAAGGAGGAAAGTTGGGAAAGAAATTGATCTTCGTGGTGGTGTTTAATTTGCAATACATTCAAGGCAACCAGCCACAGTCTGGAGAAGTCCTCTAGTTTCCACCTCTCCATTCATGGGTCAGATCATAAGGGACAGGCAGACACAGGGATGGTACTCCCACCACCCCACCATTAACATTCAGTGATAAAGATCGTGAAATGTACAAGGCCTGAGAGAAGACCTAGAATTTGATTTCCATAAGGAGGGCATCCTGAGGGCAGTCGGGAGGAGCGAAAGGGCAAGGGCCTTTAGGAGCGGGAGATAAATAGAGATTTTAAGAACAAGAGAAATCTGCAAGGTATCCTCAAGTTGCTTGGGAAACATGAAGGTAAAGCAGGCCTAGGCAGATGAGACCTGCCACCTTGGGTGATCCAGAGGGGCCATAGAGATCACCTGGGAAAAATGCCAATTCTTCATCCTCATTCCCACTGTAGGCAACTTTGCAATGACCATTTCAAGGCCTTCATTAAAAAGGTCTTGCATCTTATTGAGGTCCAGCGTGGGGTTACCCCAGGGAAAGTCAAGTGTTCCCTGTCACTGTTCCATGGGTATAACTCCTATGGTGGACCATGGGGCAGCACAAAGTGACTGCCTGTCATCTGGCACTAAGCCTTCCGCCCTACTGCAGAACTGTCCTGACCCCTCCAAAGGGTTAGCTAGAGACACACCCGGTGGACCAAAAAGGGAGAGGCTTCTTTACATTAGGAGTTAATCGGTAGTTTTTTGATAGATGCTATAGGACCTAAAGGAAGCACAAACTATGTTACAGGCAAAGCCTTTCCAAAATCCAAGAAACTAAATCTCTGAACACATTACCAAAAATATTTGTGAATTTTCCACTCGCAGAAACTTTCAAATATAGTTGTCCCTTGGTATCTATGGGGGATTGGTCCCAAGAATTCTGCGCATACAAAATCCATGATGCTCAAGTCCCTGATAAAAGATGGTATATTATTTGCACATAACCTACATACATTCTCCCATATATTTTAAATCATCCCTAGATTACTTATAAGACCTAATACAGTGTAAACAATATGTGAATATTTGTTTTACTACATTGTTTAGGGAATAATGACAAGAAAAAGAGTGTACATGGCGGAGATGTAACCATCCATTTTTTTTTTCCAACCACGGTAGGTTGAATCTAGGCATGCAGAACACATGGATACAGAGGGTCATCATCTTGTACAATTTAGATTTCAGTCTTGCCTGACATAAGAATTTACCCCCTTTGACCCCTCAGATGTCTATAGCTTCAGCTCTTATACATTACCACCAGAAAAAAAAAAACATGCAAAAAGTGACAATGTCCAAAGCCAATTCACATAGTTACCTCTTTTGATCCTCAAAATCTTGTTATCATGAGCAAATGAAGCAACTGAGATTCACAGAATTTAACTTGACCCAGGTCAACAAGGTCCCATTGAGTGTTAGAACCACACCCAGAGCTGCTGACCCTAATCTCACACCCATTCACTTTGTTAGGGAGGCAAAGGAGGAGTCAGCAGAGGCCAAAAGTCGCTTCATCTTTTTAACATGCTTCTGGGAGACAGGAACACAGAACACAGAAGCGGCCCAGACCACGGGTCTGTGTAGTTTTGACATATTTGAATTAAAACATAAAAATTCACTTATCATACAAACAGGTTTTTGTTTTCTTTGAGACGGGGTCTTGCTCTGTCGCGCAGGCTGGTGTGCAGTGGTGCAATCATAGCTCACTGCAGCCCCAAACTCCTGGGCTTAAGCGATCCTCCCATCTCAGCCTCCCAAGTAGCTGGGACTACAAGTGTGCACCACCATGCCCAGCTAATTTTTAAAACATTTTACTTTTGTAGTTATAGGGCCTTACTATGTTATCAGGCTGGTCTCAAACTCCTAGGCTAAAGCAATTTTTCCACCTCAGCCTCCCAAAGTGCTGGAGCTTTAAGCATGAGCTTCCATGCATGGCCGCAGATATTTTTTTATAATACTTTTTGGTTTTGTTCCTTCACTCAAGTAATTACTGGCCACTTTATTTACTTCAGTGTTCCCTGACTCCCTTCTATGAAGAGTATCATGCTAGATGTTGTAATACAGGGTAGAGGTGATTGCTTCACAGAAGGATGGCTGGATGTTGGGATTTTGAACAGGAACATGGGAATTCAGTCAGTAAGGCAGAGTTTATTTCATTGGAGATCTGCTGCCCCAGGACAAAGGTGTGGTTGGACAGGTATAATGAGCTTGTGTCATGGCCAAACGTAGAATTCAAGCTTCAATCTTCAAGATGGTTTGAAAGGTAGTGTGGGCACCATGCAGATCAGATCAGCAAACAAAGGGGAGGGATCCTAGACAGAAGACTGGGCAGGCTTCAGCCACTGAGGTAGACAGAAATCATGTTGCTGCAACCCTAACACAAGACCCAAGCCAATGAGCCCTGAGATCTGCTTGGTTAAAACACCTTTTAAAGTAGGACCTGTGTATGACATCGATTCTGATTCCCCAGCATCAGATCAGGTGGGGTTCTTCCCTTGCTGTCAGTGCCCGCTGGTATTGACATGTTCTACAAATGTGTGAGGATCTCTGCTAGTGTGTGTGTGTGTGTGTGTGTGTGTGTGTGTGTGTGTGTGTGTGTGT